>NW_027617928.1:0-91791 GCF_964187855.1 Myxine glutinosa | reverse complement strand
CAGACATACACACAGACATACACACAGACATACAGAGATTACTGGAATTATAGATAGATGTTAATGTTTCTTTTTTGCTTGAGCAACGCCGGGTAATCCAGCTATAAACACTTATATACTTTACTCGGAGTACAAATACAAATACAACATTGACTGGGGGTTAACATCGGCAATGTGGCCACGGCCTCATTCGGGAGTGTGGGGGACCGAGAGAGGGGCATACATTCTTTATGTAAATGTGCACTGTGTAGTGCCACCTGGTGATGGTGGCAGAGGGTATTACAATTTCCTTTTTTACCTGGGCAACACTGAGGTTATGAAACACTCTTTGCATGGGGAAATTTTTCCTACTTCCCTTCCCCCCTCCCCCAAAACGGAGGGGCCTGTCACAGCCACCCCCCCCTCCTCACCCCCCAAAGGATATATATACACTACCAGTCAAAAGTTTTAGAACACCTCAATTTTTCCAGTTTTTATTGAAATATAAGCAATTCAAGTCCAGTGAATAACCTGAAATGGTACAAAGGTAAGCAGTAAACTGCTCGAGGTAAAAAAAAAAAAAAAGGTTAGGTTAGCAAAAACGGGAAAATAATGTAAATTGCACAGTTATATTGTAAAAAAGGCCTTCTTCAGGGAACAAGTAATGGGTTAACAACTTACAGCTGTCCTGCAGCAATGTAAGTAAATTTAGCCTTGAAAGTTGATGCAAACAATTCCTACAGGTGTCCCAACCTCTGCTGATTACTTGATTACAAACCCCCTGTCTTTATAAAAGCAGTATTGGAACAGACTGTTATTACACCCTCTGAAGCATTATTTGGACAATATTACACTGCAGGAAGTAGTATATTGCTATCATAATGGCGAGAAAAAGGCAATTAACAAAGGAAGACAGACAGACCATTATAACCCTTAAAAGTGTAGGTCTTTCCTTTAGAGAAATTGCAAAGAAAGCGAAGGTGTCAGTGAGTACAGTTTCCTACACCATCAAAAGGCACCTGGAAAATGGAGGAAACTCTGACAGGAAGAGGTCTGGCAGACCCAAAGCCACAACAGAATCAGAAGACAAGTTTCTGAGAGTCAACAGCTTGCGTGATAGGCAGCTCACAGGACAACAGCTTCAAGAACAGCTTAACACTGGTCGAAGTAAGCAAGTCTCAGTTTCAACTGTGCAGAGAAGACTTCGAGCTGCAGGTTTGACAGGTCGAGTGGCAGTAAGAAAGCCATTGCTAAGATGGCAAAATAAGAAAAAGAGGCTTGCCTGGGCCATGAAGCACCGCCAGAGGACTACTGAAGACTGGAAGAAGGTCTTATGGATCGATGAATCAAAATTTGAAATCTTTGGTTCATCACGCAAGGTTTTTGTGCGCCGTCAAGTAGGCGAAAGGATGGTGCCTCAGTGTGCGACACCAACTGTCAAACATGGAGGATGAAGCGTGATGATCTGGGGCTCTTTTGCTGGATCCAAAGTCGGCGACTTGCACAGAGTGACTGGCACCCTGAACCAAAAGGTCTACCACAGCATTTTGCAGTGCCATGCAATACCCTCTGGTATATGCCTAGTTGGTCAGGGGTTCATCCTACAGCAAGATAATGACCCGAAACACACCTCCAGGCGATGTCAAACCTACCTTCGAGGAAAAGAACAAGACGGAGGCTTCAAATCATGGAATGGCCAGCACAGTCTCCAGACTTAAACCCCATCGATTTGGTTTGGGATGAACTGGACAGAAGGGTGAAAGCAAAGCAACCTACAAGTGCAACACATTTGTGGGAACTTCTGCAACAGTGTTGGGAAGAACTTCCCAAACAATATTTGATTTCCATTGTAGAAAGAATGCCACGAGTGTGTTCGGCAGTTATATCTGCAAAAGGTGGCTACTTTGCTGAGTCAAAAATTTAAATTAAATTTTGTTAAATTAAATTATTCTATGATTTCTTATTTTATCTCCAAATGTTTATTTGTTCTATGCTTAATTTCAGAGTACATTGACACATTAAACTGCGAAAATTTCAATAAAAACTGGAAAAATTGATGTGTTCTAAAACTTTTGACCGGTAGTGTATGTCGTATAACTTTCCCCTCCCTCTCCCCTCACCTCCCCCTCCCCTCACCCTTCCACTCCCCCATCCCTCTCATGCCCCCCCCCCCCAAACCGCAAGGTCACCAACCTTCCCTTGGTGAGCATGCGCCAGCGGGCCTTGAGACTCAGCCTCCTGTTGTGAGATTCCAAAACCAGAGAATACAGTCACGTGAAAAAGTAAGTACACCTCATGTAAAGTTTTGACTTTTTCAACATATTTCAACATACAGCTAATTGATCTTCATTTCAACAATATTGATAGATAAAGGTGATATAATATAACAAATATAATGAAACATTTACATTTTGTAGTCCATTGTATAATTTAAATACACATAAATGCAAATTTTGCATGTGGAAAAAGTAAGACACCCTTGGCTCGAATAGGTGGTATTAGTCTAGTAGGAAGACTAGGTCCCCCTGCACCCCCCGGAGATATACTTCTAATCAGTGTTTCTAGATTGGAAAAAATGTGTAGAAAATGACTAGCTATGGCCCCAAGCTGAAAAAATGTCCCACATACCATTTTTATGCAAATTACTGCTGCCATTATCAAAAAAACGATTTTTGACATATCTCAGCCAATATTGCAGATAATTGAAAAATGAAGGTGTCTAGACCCATGTTTTGAAGGGCATAGATCATGATAGAACTATTCATAACATGATTACATGTGTCTATGGTATACTAGTATGCTAATTAGTGCTTTATTTACAAAATAATCACAGTTTTACGAAATAATAGACTCATATTAAGGTCCGTCTACACAGACGTTAACACAAAGTTTTAGTTTTCTAAATATTACAACTGTCAAAATAGTCCTAGCACTCAATGTGACCACTCTTCTCTTGCTTGTTTTAGATAAACATCATTAGCATTAGTGATTCTACACTGAGTCAGTCATCATCATTTTCATCGAAATCGTCAGAGTCAAACTCTTCTTCTCCTTCCTCTTCCTCCTCCTCTTCGTGCTCTCCTGTGTTCAGAAGATCCACCAGTGAGGTTGGTAGGATGGGACCACTGGACCACATTGGTTTCAACAGTCCTTCATCAGTCCTTATCCATCCTTGCTCCTCATAAGGTTTTGGCTTTTCGATGATAGGTTGATCGGCTCTTTTGTACAATGCTACGCGGTGGTTCACACGCTGGATGTGCGGCTTCAGGGCAGACTGGCATGGAGGAAGGCGAGCCAGATCAACCTTGGACTTGGATGTGAGGGTCTTGTCCTCTCCCACCATTTTTCGTAGCAGCTTGGCACGGACAATGTCCACTGATGACTCGCGACTCTGGCCGTACATCACACAGGTGAATTTTTCTAACTGCCTCTCCACCTCAGGGTTGGCATCCCAGTTGTCACCCAGTTCACCGAATGCCCTGTGAAACCTGGGATTCTTCTCCAGCTTTTTCAAGGGCCCGACTTTTCCCTTCCCTTTGAAGGCACTGGTGCAGTCTTCTCCGCTGAACACATAGTACCCCAGGAGAGTGGCACAGTAGTCCTCTCCCAGGGATTCTGCCAGCTCAGAGACGTTGACAAGTTGGCGATGCTTCCCTGACCCTGTATCCAGGTACACCGTCAGCTTGATGTTGTGGGCATGGTGGAGCAGGATCAGGAGATGATGGGAAGGGCTTTCATGCAGACACCCAGATCAAATGTATTCAGGACCCATCTCTGACCCACCTCAGCAGTTGCTGCCTCGGAACGCTTCAGTAGCTCACGAACAACTGCGTTGTCTGTGATCGGTTGGTGGATAGGCGTGCAGTAGTCGACTGTTGATTTGCTGGGTGGGGGAGAACCAGTTGCAGAGGTGAAACCCCCTAGCCCAGGCACAGGCTGCAGGCCACAGCTTCCGATGTATCTGATGAAGAGCCAGATGTAGTACTCTTGCATCGTAGTGGCATAGACTGTGTCATTCTCTGCTGGCGGTGTGAATGATGAGCCTTCAGGGAACTTCGGGCCAACGCGAGTAAAGTGCAAGGGTGGGAGAGTTTTTGGTGTGTCGACCTTCAGGCTACGCTGTTGTGACATATTGATGGTAGGTAGCATTCGGTCCTTGCTGCTCTCGAACCCGGGCTTGACCTCCTGCACCATGATTCCTCCAGCACTGTTTACAATGTTGCTGCCGTGCACACTGGTAGTGGTTTTATTCAAGTTGTCCCACTCACAGTGGAATACAAGGTTGCCCTCTCCTGTCACAATTTGTGGTGTACGATAAGTTGAGACTTCATCCAGGACCTTGGCGAGAGCAGTTTCCAACTCCAAGGCGAAATCGTAGCTCTCAGAGTGTCCAAGCCTGTGTAGTATTGTGGTGAGCTGTTTGCTTCGGAACAGGTGCCTTACAGTCACACAGAGGAGAATGTGCTTTGGTAACTTCCATTTTCCATCTGACACTGCACGGCACAGATCTTGTCCAATGGAGAAGACCAGACGCTTCACCTTTTCTGTCTCGATGCCCTCCTTGCCAGTCATTAGCACGCTGAGAAAGCGGACAAGGTCTGGAGGTAGGATGTCTTCAGGATTGAGCTCCATGTCTTCAGCTGTTGGTGGCCATGGTTGGTCTTTACACTCTCTGAAAGCCTGTAGAATACCCTGGCGAAGTTGGAGGGCAACATTTTGGTTCTTGTTTGTGCTTCCGAGTGTGAATGCTCGTGCGAGAGCATTGGAAACTGTTATGTTTGAGCTGTGCACAAGCCAGAAAGAAATGACATCACATTTGTCATGATCAACCTTCGTGAAGTGGATATGCTCCTTGATTGGGTCATTCTGTAGGCGTTTCAGTAGTTTCTCTGACCGATAATTTGAGTTCTCATATCCATTCAGTTTCAGTTCCTCGACATAGAGCAAGCGCAAGGAAGAAAGCTGTAGAACTTTATTCTGCTGGATGACCTGGGTTTGAATGTGTTCCAGTACTGAGTTGAATGCCTTTTCATGGGCGGCTGACATGCAAGCCTGCTCCTTTGGTGCTTCGGCTCTGTGAATCGCACGCTCATAGTTGTAGAATGCTGTGCGGAAAGCTTTAAAACATGACGGATGGTGTTTGGCCTCACATGCAAAGAGGTCTTTGTTTTTCACCTTTCGATGGAGTCGATAGAGACCCATTTTCTCAGCCCGTGTTTCGATTTGCTCCCATGCATTTTCTTTGTTTTTAAAGGATGGGAAGGTTGTAGGCCTCTCAGTATTGCGATGAGCATCTTTGGTCTCAACTTTCTCACAAAATATACACTCTGGCGGGAAGATGGGTTCAGCAGAACCTCCTGGTTTACGAGGAGAGTGATGCCATGATGAGGTTGATGGCCCTGGTTCTGTATCAGCTCCCAGACGATGAAAGTGGCGGACAAAGTGCTTATAACACTTGCTGTGATATCCTACTCTTTCTAGGTCATCAGGAAGAGTTGCCGGGATCTGATCACATACTGATTGCATACGACATGGGGAGTCATGCGGTTGGTTGAGACGTCTATCCCGGATCTTTTGAAGCAGTTGCAGTTTTTCTGAAGCAGATCCTTTAATTTTACGGAGGGGCGTGAAATCCCCATGATCAGACATGGATGGTACATGAAGGATGCATGTAGGAGGAGAGCTTTGGGCTGCAGGTTCTACACTCCGTTTTCTTTTGGGCATGCTTGCTGTCGATGTCTACCATCACTGTTAAATGACAAATAAGAAATCACGAATGATGTTAAAAGTGCCTGTGAAAGGAGGCTCTGAGTTTTCAGTGAGGTAACAGAGGTTCTGAGTCATGTTCTACACTAGGGTACTTTTTAGCTGACTAAACCATGTTTAGTGGCATCAAAAGTGCTAATAGCTAAAACATCTAAATTCTTCCACACTAACGTTAGCTATCTAGGCCAATGAAACATTGTGCTAAGTTACTGTAGCTAGCTCAGCTGTCGTGCCTCTTTCTGGTTCAATTCATATACAGAAGTCAACAGATATGTCTCATGTTTGGCATTAACAAAAGTTTAAGTTACACCGACATTAGGAACATACTGTACATAGATGAGGCTAGCTTTAACGTTAGCTAACATGGTGCTAGCTGGCTCAGCTGTTATTCTGCCTGTTTATGATTTCATGCAGAAACTGAAGTCAAGAGTGTGAGTAACATTATAGTTAGCATCTTACCTGGCTAGATTGGAGGATGAATACCAAGAACAACACACAGATGGAATGGAAGACTGAACTTTCAACTGAGGTATTCAATAACATCAACGTTACCAATTGATACGAGCGCGCGACATTACCAATTGGTACGAGCGCGCGAGCGCGCATGTTACATGGATGGAAATGTAAAATGGCAGCTATAGCAGCACTAATTTGGATCTCTAGTCTGTCATTTCTGCACTGTGATTGGATAACATAAAAAAATATGTTTGGGAGTTAACAGCAGGAGTTGGTAGATTTTACGTGGGCTGGGTGAGAAACCTTTAAATAAGCAAGTGAAAATCTCTCGCAATACAAAGTCAATGGTGGGAAGAAAAGTTGAGTGGTACCAATGTTACTGCCAATGTCCCGCCCCTATGCAAGACTCAGGAGCATCTTGTTGACATTTAACCTTGAAAATACCTGGGTTTAGACCCCTTATGTACCATGTTAAGTTATCTGCAGTATTAACGTATCCTTATCATTTGTAAAACTGATTATTTTGTAATTACAGCATTAATATGCATACTAGTATACCATAGACACATGTAATCATGTTATGAATAGTTCTATCATGGTCTATGCCCTTCAAAACATGGGTCTAGACACCTTCATTTTTCAATTATCTGCAATATTGGCTGAGATATGTCAAAAATCGTTTTTTTGATAATGGCAGCAGTAATTTGCATAAAAATGGTATGTGGGACATTTTTTCAGCTTGGGGCCATAGCTAGTCATTTTCTACACATTTTTTCCAATCTAGAAACACTGATTAGAAGTATATCTCCGGGGGGTGCAGGGGGACCTAGTCTTCCTACTAGACTATATTGCCCGCTTTGGCAGAAACAACCTCAAGTAGGCGTTTCTTATAACTGTCTACCAGTCTCTGACATCGACTGGGAGAAATTTTTGCCCACTCCTCCATGCAGAATTCTTTCAGCTGTGCGATGTTTGAGGGGTTTCTTGCATGCACAGCTCGTTTCAAATCCCCCCACAACATCTCGATGGGATTTAGATCCGGGCTTTGACTTGGCCATTCCAGAACCCTCCATTTCTTTCTTTTCAGCCATTGCTTGGTGGATTTACTGGTATGTTTGGGGTCATTGTCATGTTGCAAGGTTCACCTTCGGTTGAGCTTCAACTTTCCGACCGATTGCCTCACATTATCCTCAAGCACCCTCTGGTACAATGAAGAATTCATGGTGGATTCTATGATGGTGAGCTGCCCAGGCCCTGATGCAGCAAAGCTGCCCCAAACAATAATATTTCCACCACCATGCTTTACAGTTGGTATCAGGTTCTTGTGGTCAAATACTGCCTTTGGTTTTCGCCAAAAATGCCTTCTGGTACTGTGGCCAAATAGCTCTACCTTTGACTCATCTGTCCAGAGCACATTGTTCCAGAAGTGCTGGTCTTTGCCTAGGTGTTCATTGGCAAACTTTAGTCTTGCCCTGATGTTCTTTCTGGACAGCAAAGCTTTCCTCCTGGCACACCTCCCATTGGAATGTATCTGTACATGTAGATCAAACTTGTGCAGCCTCTTTATAATGGCAGAGTCGTGCACTTTGACATCAACAGTGGCAAGAGCTACCTGTAGGTCCCGTGATGACATTCTGGGGTTCTTAAAGACTTCTTTCAGCATCTTACGGTCTGCTCTCGGGCTGAACTTGCTGGGCGGCCTGGCCTGAACAAGTTGGCAGTTGTTTGGAATATTCTCCACTTGTAGATGATGTTCCGGACAGTCGAATGATCGATTTCAAATTGTTTGGAGATCTTTTTAAATCCCCTCCCAGACTCGTAGGCATCTATAACCTTCTTTCTGAAGGCCTCAGAGAGCTCTTTTGATCTCGGCATGGTAACGCCACACACTTCAACAACAAAGAGCAAACCAAACTAAATGTCTGAGGTTTAAATAAGACAGGTTCCTCCAAGATCCTCTCCAACAATGTTCTAATCATTTGCACCTGAGCTGGTGCACCTGATTCTAATTTTAGGTATTTGAAGTAGTGATAAATGTAGGGGCGTACTTACTTTTTCCACATAAGAAATTTGCATTTATGTTTATTTAAATTGTACAATGGACTACAAAATGTAAATGTTTCATGATATTTGTTATATTGTATCACCTTTATCTATCAATATTGTTGAAATGAAGATCAAATAGCTGTATGTTGAAATATGTTGAAAAAGTCAAAACTTTACATGGGGTGTACTTACTTTTTCACGTGACTGTACCTTGTATTTCATGGCCCCATTGGAGGAAAGGGAAGCAGCAACACTAGCCCACCAAGGAATCACATTTCACTCGACTTCAGACGAAGACCTTGCAGTACACTTATATAAGCCGAGGATGGCAAAGGAAAGGCCTGGCCAAGCGGAGAATTTGGCGACGTGATCTTCAGGATTTTCCAGTCGATGCCAAGACACAAGGTTGAGTAGGGCCAAAACTTCTGTAACAATTTCTGCAATTTACTTTGGTACAAAGCAAATGGAAACAAGTGCAGATACATTCAAGGTACATATCCACATGCTAAATAAATAAATAACATATATCCAGCGTGCAGCATCCCCGAGGTGCCCGACGATGCCGCCGTGCAGTACATAAAGACGGTATTCGGAGGGAGAGATGCACAATACCTGATTGATTAATTATTTGTGTAATTAAAATAAATAAACAATAATCGTAAAATAATTAATTTCTGAATCAATTGGCTAATAGCATACCTAAACTACTAGTGTTTCTTTCATCCGAAGCTGTAACTTTTTGAACAATTTTAAATAATTAATTAATCGGGGAAAAATAATAAATAAGCAATTAATTGATTAATCAGTAAATGATTCATCGATAAATTGATAGATCAATAAATCAAAAAATATCCTTTATAGGCACATCACTTGGTCACTGTTTGTTTGTTGTACACCGCTCCTTTCCTATGCCATCTCCAGGCATTGCAAAACGTCATTGCCGGGCACCGAAGGGGGCTTGGCAGTGACGCACGCTGAAAGGGAGTACTCGGTTTTCACTCTCGTTGTTTGTTTTCTTGTTTTTGTACACCACACCTTTCCTATGCCATCTCCAGGCATTGCCAATCGTCATTGCTGGGCACTGAAGGGGGCTCGGCAGCGACGCACGCTGAAAGGGAGTACTCAGTTTTCACTCTGGTTGTTTTCTTGCTTTCTTGTTTTCTTGTTTGTTTGTTTGTCCGGGCGATATCTCAGCCATCCTTTGAGCTGGGAAGCTGAAATTTCGGCACAATAGTGAGCCAGTCCTTTGTCAAAAACGTTATTTTTTGTTTTTTGATTAATCAAATAATTAAGTACTTATTTAATTAATCAAATTTCCTTTCTCTTCTGACCATTAACTCAGGCACATTTTGAGTTAGGAAGCTGATATTTGGACATGCCAATGACCAGGTGATTTGGCTGCAAACGCTATTTTTGATTTATTAATTAATCAATTAATCAATTAATCGATTAATTATATAATTATTCGATTAATGACTAAAATTTTTTTAAAGTTACAGATTCTGATGAAATGGTGGTGGTTTATGTGTTCTCTGACCGATTTAATTAATAATTTAATTTTTTTATGATTATTATTTATTTATTTTCATTATTAATCATTTATTTATTTTCTTTCTCATTTGGCCAATATCTCAGGAACCCTTTGAGCTCGGAAGCTAATATTTGGACATGAGTGACCAAGTGATGTGGCTATCAAGGATATTTTTGATTTATTGATTAATCAATTAATCAATTAATCGATTGATTATTAAATTATTCGATTAAGTACTAAAAACCAAAATATTTTTTTTCAGGCAAAAATTTTTTTTAAGTTACAGATTCTGATGAAATGGTGGTGGTTTATGTGTTCTCTGACCGATTTAATTAATAATTTAATTTTTTTATGATTATTATTTATTTATTTTCATTATTAATCATTTATTTATTTTCTTTCTCATTTGGCCAATATCTCAGGAACCCTTTGAGCTCGGAAGCTAATATTTGGACATGAGTGACCAAGTGATGTGGCTATCAAGGATATTTTTGATTTATTGATTAATCAATTAATCAATTAATCGATTGATTATTAAATTATTCGATTAAGTACTAAAAAAAAAAAATTTTTTTCAGTTACAGATTCTGATGAAATGGTGGTCGTTTATGTGTTCTGTGACTGAATTGATTAATAATTTCATTTTTAAATGATTATTATTTAGTTATTTTCATTATTAATCATTTATTTATTTCCTTTCTCATTTGGCCAATATCTCAGGCACCTTTTGAGCTGGGAAGCTAATATTTGGACATGACAGTGACCAAGTCATGTGGCTATCAAGGATATTTTTGATTTATTGATTAATCATTTAATCGAGTAATTATTTATTGATTAATTGATTAAATATTGATTAATCAATTAATTATTAAATTTTTTATTAAATACTTATTTCATTAAATTTCGAAAAGATACATCTTCGGATGAAGCACTTGTGGTTTAGTTATGCTATTAGCCAATTGATTAAGAAAATATTTTGTGATAATCTTTTATTGATTTTAATTATACAATTAATCAATCAATTAGCGTACACCTCTCCCTCCCAATGCAGCCTCTATGATGTGTACTGCGGTATTGCCGGGTGCCCAAGGCGCCCCGGCAATGCCGCGCTCTAGGATATTTAATTATTTGGCATGGGGGCGGTGTACTTTGAATGTATCTGTACTTGTCTTGTTTTCTTGTTTGTTTGTTTTCTTGTTTCTTTTCTCCGGGCGATATCTCAGCCATCCTTTGAGCTAGGAAGCTGAAATTTCGACACAATAGTGAGCAAGTCCTTTGTCAAAAACAGCATTTTTTGTTTTTTGATTAATCAATTAATTGAGGAGTTATTTAATTATTAGCGATTAATTAAGTACTTATTTAATTAATCAACTTTCCTTTCTCTTCTGACCATTAACCGAGGCACCTTTTGAGTTAGGAAGCTCATATTTGGACATGCCAATGACCAGGTGATTTGGCTGCAAAGGCTATTTTTGATTTATTAATTAATCACTTAATCAATTAATCGATTAATTATTTGATTATTCGATTAATGCCCAAATTTTTTTTTTTTAAAGTTACAGATTCTGATGAAATGGTGGTGGTTTATGTGTTCTCTGACCGAATTGATTAATAATTTAATTTTTTTATGATTATTATTTATTTATTTCCATTATTAATCATTTATTTATTTTCTTTCTCATTTGGCCAATATCTCAGGCACCTTTTGAGCTCGGAAGCTAATATTTGGACATGAGTGACCAAGTGACGTGGCTTTCAAGGATATTTTTGATTTATTGATGAATCAATTAATCAATTAATCGATTAATTATTTAATTATTCGATTAATTACTAAAAAAAAAAAAAAAAATCAGTTACAGATTCTGATGAAATGGTGGTGGTTTATGTGTTCTGTGACCGAATTGATTAATAATTTAATTTTTAAAATTATTATTATTTATTTATTTTCATTATTTATAATTTCTTTATTTTCTTTCTCATTTGGCCAATATCTCAGGCACCTTTTGAGCTGGGAAGCTAATATTTGGACATGACAGTGACCAAGTGATGTGGCTATCAAGGATATTTTTGATTTATTGATTAATCATTTAATCGATTAATTTTATTTATTGATCAATCGATTAATTATTTATTGCTTAATCAATTAATTATTTAATTTATTATTAATGTGTTATTTAATTAAATTTCTAAAAGATACATCTTCGGATGAAGCACTGGTGGTTTAGTTATGCTATTAGCCAATTGATTAAGAAAATATTTTGTGATAATCTTTTTTGATTTAAATTATACAATTAATCAATCAAATAGTGTACACCTCTCCCTCCCAATGCAGCCTCTATGAGCTGCACTGCGGTATTGCCGGGCGCCCGAGGCGCCCCAGCAATGCCACGCTGTAGGATATTTAATTATTTGGTATGGGGGCGGTGTACTTTGAATGTATCTGTACTTGTTTTCTTGTTTCTTTGTTTGTCCGGGCAACATCTCAGCCATCCTTTGAGCTGGGAAGCTGAAATTTCGGCACAATAGTGAGCAAGTCCTTTTTCAAAAACGTTATTTTTTGTTTTTTGATTAATCAAATAATTGAGGAGTTATTTAATTATTAGCGATTAATTAAGTACTTATTTAATTAATCAAATTTCCTTTCTCTTCTGACCATTAACTCAGGCACATTTTGAGTTAGGAAGCTGATATTTGGACATGCCAATGACCAGGTGATTTGGCTGCAAACGCTATTTTTGATTTATTAATTAATCAATTTATCAATTAATCGATTAATTATTTAATTATTCGATTAATGACTAAAAATTTTTTTTAAGTTACAGATTCTGATGAAATGGTGGTGGTTTATGTGTTCTCTGACCGATTTAATTAATCATTTAATTTTTTTATGATTATTATTTATTTATTTTCTTTCTCATTTGGCCAATATCTCAGGCACCTTTTGAGCTGGGAAGCTAATATTTGGACATGACGGTGACTAAGTGATGTGGCTATCAAGGATATTTTTGATTTATTGATTAATCATTTAATCGATTAATTTATTTATTGATTTATCGATTAATTATTTATTGATTAATCAAGTAATTATTATTTTTTTATTAATGATTTATTTAATTAAAGTTCTAAAAGATACATCTTCGGATGAAGCGCTAGTGGTTTAGTTATGCTATTAGCCAATTGATTGAGAAAATATTTTGTGATAATCTTTTATTGATTTTAATTATACAATTAATCAATCAATTAGTGTACAGCTCTCCCTCCCAATGCAGCCTCAATGAGCTGCACTGTGGTATTGACGGGCGCCCTAGGCGCCCCGGCAATGCCGCGCTGTAGGATATTTAATTATTTGGCATGGGGGTGGTGTACTTTGAATGTATCTGTACTTGTTTTCTTTCTTGTTTGTTTGTCTGGGCGATATCTCAGCCATCCTTTGAGCTAGGAAGCTGAAATGTCGGCACAATAGTGAGCAGGTCCTTTTTCAAAAACAATATTTTTTGTTTTTTGATTAATCAATTAATTGAGGAGTTATTTAATTATTAGCGATTAATTAAGTACTTATTTAGTTAATTTAATTTCCTTTCTCTTCTGACTATTATCTCAGGCACCTTTTGAGTTAAGAAGCTGATATTTTGTCATGCCAATGACCAGGTGATTTGGCTGCAAATGCTATTTTTGATTTATTAATTAATCAATTAATCAATTAATCGATTAATTATTTAATTATTCATTTAATTACTAAAAAAAGAAAAATTCAGTTGCAGATTCTGATGAAATGGTGGTGGTTTATGTTCTGTGACCAAATGTATTAATAATTTAATTTTTTAATGATTATTATTTATTTATTTTCATTATTAATCATTTATTTATTTTCTTTCTCATTTGGCCAATATCTCAGGCACCTTTTGAGCTGGGAAGCTAATATTTGGACATGACAGTTACCAAGTGATGTGGCTATCAAGGATATTTTTGATTCATTGATTAATCATTTAATCGATTAATTATTTATTGATTAATCAATTAATTATTTATTGATTAATCAATTAATTATTTAATTTTTTATTAATGACTTATCTATCTATAATTCCACTAATCTCTGTGTGTATGTTTGTATGTATGTTTGTATGTATGTTTGTCTGTGACCGCTGTTTCTCGACAACTACCGGTCCGATATACTTGAAACTTGCCAGGTATATTGCTGGGGACCCGAGGATGTGCCTTTTCAAGGTTTGAAATTAATTGGACAAGTAGTTACCGAGCTATGGCGATTTAGCCGTTCGCCGTTCGCTTTGGCGTTGCGAATGGGCCAAACCATTTCATGTAAATAGAGGGGGGGGGGGGGGTTCTGTGGTCGTTGCGAATGGACCAAACCATTTCATGTAAATAGAGGGGGGGGATTGTCACCGTACTCGCAAGCCGTTCGCCGTTCGCTTTGGCGTTGCGAATGGACCAAACAATTTCATGTAAATAGAGGGGGGGGGGGGGATATAATTTTAGATATATATATAGTACGGGCATATATATAGTACGGGCATGCCCTAGTTTAATTAAATTTCTAAAAGATACATCTTCGGATGAAGCACTAGTGGTTTAGTTATGCTATTAGCCAATTGATTAAGAAAATATTTTGTGAAAATCTTTTTTTGATTTTAATTATACAATTAATCAATCAATTAGTGTACACCTCTCCCTCCCAATGCAGCCTCTATGAGCTGCACTGTGGTATTGCCGGGTGCCCGAGGCACCCCGGCAATGCCGTGCTGTAGGATATTTAATTATTTGGCATGGGGGCGGTGTACTTTGGATGTATCTGTACTTGTTTTTTGTTTTTTTTTGTATACAAGATCGAGGCTTGTGTAAGAGCTAACATTAATGCCAAAAAAAACAAAAAACGGACACATAAAACATAAGATAAATGGAGCGGGAGACAAGATGGGGAGAGAGGGAGAAGCACACAAGTACAGCATTTGAGAGCAGGGACATCGGGAGATCTGTGGGAGGGAGAGGGCTTGGGGGAAGGAGGTGGGGGAAGAGGGGTGGGATGGGGGTGGGAGAGGTAAAAAAAAAAACACAAGGACACTGTTCGGACTTCCAGGAAAGAAGTCGGTATTTCAGAAAAGTGGATCTGGGGTGAATTAACAGGGGTAGAAAAGATCAAGATTTTGAATGGGGGAAGATAAGAGATGGTGGTGAACAGCTGTTTTAAAGACCAGGAGGGAGGAGTGGGATTGAAGAGAGTGAGGGAGTTTGTTCCAGACGCGGGAGTAAAGAGGAATGAAAGAGTAAAGGTGACCAGAGAGTCTTGATTTTGGCAGTTTCACCAGAAGAGGGTTGCAGGCAGATCTTGTGCGACTTGTTGTGTCCAAATATCAGCTCCCAGGCTCAAAAGGTGCCTTAGAAATTGGCCAGATGAGAACGAAAATAAATAAGTGATTAATAATGAAAATAAATAAATAATAATCGTAAAATAATTAATATAAATTCAATTTAGTTTCGCACTCAATTTAAAATAATGCCACTCAGTTTGGTTTCTTTCCCGAACTCCTCAAACGGTCAGCAGGGGACAGTCAAGGACAACTGTTGTAAACCAGAATCTCATGAGATGAATGCAGCGAGATCGCACAACATTACCTCGAGCTATTTGTTTTCTACCCAGAACTCTCTGGATTCTTATTCTGAAGTGACAATTTTCACTGTACATCCTTTTCATAGGTGACAATTTCACAGGTGCCATATGCTGGTCCGAGGACATCAAGAGGTAATGTATGGATTGGGTACATGTAGACGAGGCAGGGCAGATTACCCTTCCTGAAAATTCATTAATGAGCCAGCTGGGTTTTGTTTTTACCAACAATCATATTGTGCCATGGAAGTTCACTGCAGTGATGTTCGGTTTCCAGAAGCTTAAAATCCTGATCTTTTCAGTCTGTTTGGAACCCACAACCTCAGGGATGGTCCATCTAGGATTCTTAGCACGATACCACAAGATCATAACGTAGTTATCATTTCAAACAAGGCTGATGAATGTTAATTTTTTATTTTTTTTTATTTTTTTTGAAATTCCAACTTCTTTCCTGGAGGTCCTTGCAGTGTTCATATGTTTTATACCTCTCCCACCTCCCCCCAAGCCCTCCCTCTCCCACATTTCTCCCGATGTCCCTGCTCTCAAATGTGGTGTTTGTGTCCTTCCCCCTCTCTCCCCATCTTGTCTACCGCTCCCCTTATTTTTTGTGTTTTATGTGTCGGGTTGACTTTTTGTGTGATTATTGTTAGCTCTTTCACGAACCTAGAGCTTGTATACAAAAAAAAAAAAAAAAAAAAATTCCAGGTACTTAACCGAATTGGGTTATAACCATTTGGAAAAGAAATTGAATGTGTAAGCGGATTTTTCCAAACAGAAATAATGAGCATATTATTCAAACAGCATGTCATAAGATTTTGGAACTCCAACATATGATCTGCATTACACATTCCAACACCCACTGCAATATTAAGAAACTTAGATACAGGTAACGGCCATTTTAGTCTGTCATTCCTGTGCCACACGCACATCAAAGCACTCGTACCTACTACAGGTAGCTGTTTATTTAAAGTATACTCCAAGCAGGGAATTTGGTCAGGATACCAGAACAAAATGGCCTGCCCTTTTTGAAAACAATGCCAATGGATCTCCAACGTACAAAACCTTAATGGACACCACCTTGCATACCTGTCTGAAGGATGGTGTATGAACATGCATCATGGGCCCACGCATCTAGTGTGCTACCAATTAGAGGCATCCTGTTATTACATCCTCTTGCCTCCCCCTTCCGCATATCCTTTCTTTATCTCACCCAACCCAATCAGCACCCTTCCCTTTTTCTATTTCTTATCCCACGTATGCCCTTGGGAAGGTGATCAATAAAAAGGTTTACACCTGCAACAATGTACTTAACATGGTAAGAAAACTGGCAACTCATTCCTCACTCATGAAGACATATTGTGATCTGATGGTCCAAAAGAC
The DNA here is from genome assembly GCF_964187855.1 of Myxine glutinosa. Lineage (NCBI taxonomy): Eukaryota > Metazoa > Chordata > Myxini > Myxiniformes > Myxinidae > Myxine > Myxine glutinosa. Next base: position 75,013 of record NW_027617928.1, on the reverse strand, counting down.
CACAGGAGTATGAGGGTTTGATGGAATGAGTGTTGAACTGGACTGAGGTGGTCAACTATGTTTCGAGTTAACATGCGGGAATGAACCAGTGAAACTAAAGTTAGCATGTGGGAATGAACCAGTGAAACTAGGGTTAACATGTGGGAATGAACCAATGAACCTAGTGTCAGCATGTGGGAATGAACCAGTTAAACTGGAGTTAGCATTAAACTGTTAAAACTGTTCCAGAGGCGGGAGACTTCTCCCTCCCCCCCCCTTCCCATGCCTCCTCCCCCCGGGCCCTCTCCCTTCCACACATCTCCCTGCTCTCGGATGTTGTGTTTGTGTGCTTCCCCTTTTCTCCCCATCTTGTCTTCCGCTCCCTCTTTTTGTGTATTTTGTTTGTCTGGTCGATTTGTTTGTGAAGTAAATGTTAGCTCTTTCACGAGCCTCGATTCAGTATATACAAAAAAAAAAACAAACAAACAAAAAAAAGCATGTGGGAATGAACTATTGAAACTCGAGTTTTTTTTTTGTTTGTTTTTTTTGGATACAAGATCGAGGCTCGTGAAAGAGCTAACATTAATCACACAGAAAGACAAACCGACACATAAAACATATAACATCGGGAGCGGTAGACAAGATGGAGAGAGAGGGGGAAGGACACAAACACAACATTTGAGAGCAGGGACCGAGAGACATCGAGACATCGAGAGATCTGTGGGAGGGAGAGGGCTTTGGGGGGGGGGGGGGGGAGGCATGGGAAGTGGGTGGGTGGGAGAGGTATAAAACATATGGACACTGGCAGGACTTCCAGGAAAGAAGTTGGAATTTCAAACAAGGTGGATCTGGGGTGAATTAGCCGGGGTAGAAAAGATCAGGGTTTTGGATGGGGGAAGATAAGAGATGGTGGTGAACAGCTGTTTTAAAGACCTGGAGGGAGGAGTGGAATTGAAGGGAGTGTGGGAGTTTGTTCCAGAGGCGGGAGAAAAGAGGAATGAAAGAGTGAAGGTGAGCAGAGAGCCAAGATTTCGGCAGTTTAACCATCAGAGGGTTGCTGGCAGATCTTGTGCGACCTGTAGGAATATTTGGGGGACAGAGCATAGAGAGAGAGCTGGGGGAGCAAGGCCGGAGAGGAGACGGTAGAAGACAGAAAGACCACCTACATGCCTGCGGTGAGTGAGTGAAAGGCCCTCAGAGATAGCTTCATCGTGGGAGATTCCAATGATTCTGAAAGCTTTGGTTTCAACAGCGTGAAGCCGAGCTAGGTGTGAGGCAGGAGCATCGGCCCATAGGGGAGAACAGTATTCCATTGAGCTGTGGATGAAAGCCTTGTATGTGGTGAGGAGCTCAGGTGTGCCTAGGAAGGACTTCGCACGACGAAGGATGCCCAGTCGGCGACTGGCTTTGGAGGCCAGCTTGGAAATGTGGTTTTCCCAAGAAAGATCATGGCAGATAGTGATACCCAAAAGCTTGTGCGACAGAACTTCTTGGAGAGGATTGTTGAGAAAGTAGATGGGAGGGTTGTCCAGTCGATCTTTTCGGAGAGACATAGTAAGAGTGTGAGATTTGTCAGGATTGAAAGACATGTTCCACTTGTTTGACCAGTCTGTGATTTTGTCCAGGTCTTCAGAGAGTGAGGAGGCTGCAGATTGCCGATCTGAGGGAAGAGGATTGGAGCGGCAGAGAGTGGAGTCATCAGCAAAGAGATAGAGTGGATTTTCCAGAGAGTCAGAGAGTTCATTGATAAAGACCAGAAAAAGCACTGGGCCCAGAACACTGCTATGGGGAACTCCGGCCTGAACAGGAAGGGGAGATGAGAGAAATCCATTCAGGGCCACACGTTGACTACGACCAGAGAGGAAGTCTGCAAGCCATGCATGGAGATTTCCATGGGTACCATAGGAGGAGAGTTTGGTGAGCAGAGCTGGGTGCCAGACCGTATCGATGGCACGTGATTTGTCAAGGGAGACGGCTCTGATTTCCTGTTTGGCATTGAGGAACTCCATCCATTGTTGAGACAGCAGAAGCAGCATGTCCAGAGTAGAGTGACCAGGTCTGAAACCAAATTGATGATCAGAGATCAAGCCAATGGAGTAGAGGAATGATTTCATATCCGAAGCAATGATGGAATCCATGACTTTGCTGATAATTGGGAGCAGGCTGATTTGTCTGTAGTTGCAAGGATCTGTTTTTGCACCTTTTTTGTGTAAAGCGGTAATGTTTGATGATTTCCAGGATTCTGGAAGATGACCTTGAGCAAAAGAGAGGGTGAAAAGAACAGAGAGAGGGTGAGATCGAGCGGGAGAGCAGGATTTTAGGACCCGTGGGCTGATGCCGTCTGGTCCAGTTGCAGAATCAGAGTCGAGGTTTGACAGAAACTCCTCCACCTTGTCAGGAGAGGACACAGAGTCCAGGAGCAGTTGGGTTCGCCTGGGAAAGGTGGGAACAGAGAGAGATGGGTTTGGGACACAAGATTTTGAGGCAAACACAGAGTTGAGGCATTCGGCTTTGTCACGTGCAATGTCAACTGTGTAGCCATTTGAGGTAAGGGAGGCGATGGAGGGGGAACAAACACCAGAAACGGAATTGACCAGACTCCACCAGGATTTGGAGGAAGGAGACAGGTTTGAGAGTTCATTCTTGAGTGTGGAAAGATAGTGCTTCCTGGCACTCCTGAGGGTAGACACACACTTGTTCCGAGATTGGTGGAAGGAACTGAGATTGCCTTCAGTTTGAATAGCCTTCCAAGAAGCAAAGGCAAGTTGTTTCAGGGCAACTGCCTCACCACAAGATTCAGTGTACCATGGACGGGAGGAAGGGTAAGACAACTGAAGACGAGATGGGATAAATCTGTGCATGAGAGAGAGCAGTTTGCTTTGGAAGAATTCCCAGGAAGAATTGATGTCAGAGGCAGTAGAGATGGGAGACCAATCCAGATGATTGATGGCTGCTTGAAGACCGTCCCAGTCGGCCTGAGTGAAATGCCAGACTCGTCGATGCTGAGGAGGCTCTCTGAGAATGGCCAGAGAGATGTCCACTTTAACAAGTACATGATCAGAAAAACCGATTGGAGCAGAAGAAGAGCAGCAGACATTAGCAGGGAAGTTTGTCATAACCAAGTCTAGAAGAGAAGATACTCCATTGGCTGAGAGCCGCATCGGGAAATTGACAGATTGTGTCAATCCCAGTGAGTCACAGAAGTCCTTTGCTGAGGTGCCATGACTGGTGAGAGAGGAACCCACACCCAACCAGCTGGCATGATGACAGTTGAAGACACCCCATATGAGGAAGAGAGAGTTGGGATGAGTGGATAGAAGTTGGTCCATGTTGTCAGACAGTGAAAATGTAAATGGAGTCATCACTGTTTGGAGGACGGTACAGAACACATATGAACAAAAGGTGGGAGCGGAGAGGAAGCCGTAGCCAGAGGTACTCCTGGGGGTGAGGAGGAGAGAGGGCAGTGCAAGGAGAGTGAGGAAGAGAGTTTTTGATAAAGATAGCCACTCCACCACCAGGGCGAGGCTCAGGTCTATCATACCGGAGGAGGGAGTAACCAGGAAGAGATATTAAGGAATCAGAGACATCTTGAAGGAGGAAAGTCTCTGTTAAGCAGATCAAGTCTGGATGGTCAGAAGCAACATGATTTTTTTTTTTTTTTTCGTGTACAGAGTCGAGGCTCGTGAAAGAGCTAACATTTATCAAACAATCAAATCAAACAAACAAGCAAACAAAGTATATAAAAAGAGGAGCGGTCGACAAGATGGGGAGAGAAGGGGAGGAAGCACACAAACACAACATTTGAGAGCAGGGACATCGGGAGATGGGGGGAGGCAGGATAGGTATAAAACGCAAGGACACCAAGGACTTCCAGGAAAGAAGTCAAAAGTCACCTCAAAAAAGTGGATTTGGGGAGAAATTAGCAGGGGTAGAAAAGATCAAGGTTTTGGATTGGGGAAGATAAGAGATGGTGGTGAACAGCCGTTTTAAAGACCTGGAGGGAGGAGTGGGATTGAAGAGAGTGAGGGAGTTTGTTCCAGAGGCGGGAGAAAAGAGGAATGAAGGAGGGAAGGTGAGCAGAGAGTCTTGATTTTGGCAGTTTAACCATAAGAGGGTTGCAGGCAGATCTTGTGCGACCTGCAGGAATATTTGGGGGACAGAGCCCAGAGAGAGCTGGGGGAGCAAGGCCGGAGAGGATTCTGTAGGAGACGGAAAGACCACCAACCTGCCTGCGGTGATTAAGTGAAAGGCCCTCGGAGATAGCGTCATCGCGGGAGATTCCAATGATTCTCAACGCTTTGGTTTCAACAGCGTGAAGATGAGCTAGGTGTGAGGCACGAGCACCAGCCCAGAGGGGAGAGCAGTACTCCATTGAGCTGCAGATGAAAGCCTTGTATGTGGTGAGGAGCTCAGGTGTGCCAAGGAAGGACTTCGCACGACGGAGGATGCCCAGTCGGCGAATGGCTTTGGAGGCCAGCTTGGAAATGTGGTTTTCCCAGGAAAGATCATGGCAGACAGTGAGACCCAAAAGCTTGAGTGACAGAACTTCTTCGAGAGGATTATTCAGAAAGTAGATGGGAGGGTTGTCCAGTCGGTCTTTTCGGAGAGACATCGTAAGAGTGTGAGATTTGTCAGGATTGAAAGACATGTTGCACTTGTTTGCCCAGTCTGTGATTTTGTCCAGGTCTGCAGAGAGTGAGGAGGCTGCAGACTGCCGATCTGAGGGATGAGGAATGGAGTGGCAGAGAGTGGAGTCATCAGCAAAGAGATAGAGAGGATTTTCAAGAGAGTCAGAGAGATCATTGATGAAGACCAGAAAAAGCACAGGGCCCAGAACACTGCCTTGGGGAACTCCAGCCTGAACAGGAAGAGGAGATGAGAGAAACCCATTCAGGGCCACACGTTGACGACGACTAGAGAGGAAGTCCGCCAGCCATGTGTGGAGATTTCAATGGATACCAAAGGAGAGGTTTTGTTGAGCAGAGCAGGGTGCCAGACCGTATCGAAGGCACGTGATATGTCGAGGCAGACAGCTCTAATTTCCTGTTTGGCATTGAGGACCTCCATCCATTGTTGAGACAGCAAAAGCAGCATGTCCAGAGTAGAGTGACCTGGTCTGAAACCAAATTGATGATCAGAGTTCAAGCCATTGGAGTAGAGGAAAGATTTCATATCCGAAGCAATAATGGATTCCATGACTTTGCTGATAATTGGGAGAAGGCTGATTGGGCTGTAGTTGCTAGGATCTGTTTTTGCACCTTTTTTGTGCAAAGCGGCGATGTTGGCTGATTTCCAAGCAGATGGCAGTTGACCTTGAGAAAAAGAGAGGGTGAAGAGAACAGAGAGAGGGAGTGAAAGAGCGGAAGAACAGGATTTTAGGACCCGTGGGCTGATGCCGTCAGGTCCAGTTGCAGAATCAGAGTCGAGGGTTGACAGAAACTTTTCCACCTTGTCAGGAGGAAAGGACACGGAGTCCAGGAGCAGCTGGGTACGACTGGGTATGGTGGGTGCAGAGAGGGATGGGTTTGGGACACAAGATTTAGAGGCAAGCACAGAGTTGAGGCATTCAGCTTTTTCACGTGCTGAGTCAGCTGTGTAGCCGTTTGAGGTAAGGGAGGGGATGGAGGGGGACAAACACCAGAAACAGATTTGACCAGATGCCACCAGGATTTGGAAGAGGGAGACAGATAAGAGAGTTCGGTCTTGAGAACGGAGAGATATTGTTTCCTGGCTCTCCTGAGGGTGGACACACACTTGTTTCGGGCTTTGTGAAAGGAAATGAGATTTCCTTCCGTTGGATTTGCTTTCCAGGAGACGAAGGCAAGTTGTTTCTGGGCAACAGCCTCACCACAAGATTCCGTGTACCATGGATGGGAGGAAGGGTATGACAACTGAAGACGAGATGGGTTAAATCTGTGCATGAGAGAGAGCAATTTACTTTGGAAGAATTCCCAGGATGAGTTGATGTCAGAGGTGGTAGAGATGGGAGACCAGTCCAGATGATTGATGGCTGCTTGAAGACCGTGCTAGTTGGCCTCAGTGAAATGCCAGTCTCGTTGACGCTGAGCAGGCTCCCTGAGAATGGTCAGAGAGATGTCCACTTTAACAAGGACATGATCAGATGATCCGATTGGAGCAGAAGAAGAGCAGCAGACATTTTCAGGGAAGTTAGTCATAACCAAGTCCAGAAGAGAAGATGCTCCGTTGACTGAGATCCGGGTCGGGAAATTGACAGATTGTGCCAGTCCCAGTGAGACGCAGAAGTCCTTTGCTGAGGAGCCATGGCTGGTGAGAGAGGTACCCACACCCAGCCAACTGGCATGGTGACAATTGAAATCACCACATATGAGGAAGAGAGAGTTGGGATGAGTAGATAGAAGTTGGTCCATATTATCAGACAGCGAGATGTAGATGGAGTCATCACTGTTTGGTGGACGGTACAACACACATATGAACAAGAGGTGGGAGCGAAGGGAAAGCCGTAGCCAGAGGTATTCCTGGGGGTGAGGTGGAGAGATTGCAGTGCAGGGCGAGTGAGGAAGGTAGTTTTTGATAAAGATAGCAACCCCACCTCCAGGACGAGGCTCAGGTCTATCATACCGGAGGAGGGAGTAACCCGGGAGAAATACTAAGGAATCAGAGACATCATGAAGGAGGAAAGTTTCTGTTAAGCAGATCACGTCTGGTTTGACAGAAGCAACCTGTATGGAGAGATCAGTTAAGTTTGAACGAAGGCCCCGGATGTTTGAGGTCCATACCGTTAATGAAGAGTAAGAGGGAGCATCGGATACAGAACAGGGGGGAGGAGGGGTAGGGTAAGATGTGGAAGAGGTGGAAGAGGTAGGGAGAGCTGTTGAAGGTGTGTCAGAGATTTCAGAATCGCTCGGAGAAAGGGAAGGATGGGGCGGCCAAAAGGTTTGATGGTGATTGGGTGAGGCACAATGAGGTGTTATTTGAGGAGGGGGAAGAGCGAGGCAGAAGGTTGGGGGAGATGGAGGTGAGAGTTGGAAGGGGGAAGAAGCGGGGAGGACGCTTTGAGGAGGGGGAATGAGAGGGGGGAAATTGAGAAGAAATGAGGGTGGGGAGATTTGAAGGGGAGGGGCGAGGGGGAAGTTTTGGAGGGAAGGGACAAGGGGAGGGATTTGAAAGGGATGGGATATGGGGGATATTTGGAGGGGAGGGGTGAGGGAGGAGTCTAGGAGGGGAGGGGCGAGGGGGAGTCTTGGAGGGGAGGGGTGAGGGGGTAGTTTAGGAGGGAGGGGGCAAGGGGGGAGATTTGAAAGGGATGGGTGATGGGGAGGATTAGGAGGGGAGGGGAAAGGGGGAAGATTTGAAAGGGATGGGTGATGCGGAAGATTTGGAGGGGAGGGGTGATGGGGGAAGATTTGGAGGGGTGGGGTTATGGGGAAGATTTGGAGGGGAGGGGTGAGATTGGATTTTAGAAAGTGTACGATTAATGGGAAACGAACATTTATTGCAAAATGAGTTTCTTGTGACCTTCGAATGGAGAGATCAGTCAGGTTTGAGCGAAGGCCCCGGATGTTTGAGGTCCATACCGTTAATGAAGAGAGAGGGGGAGCATCGGGTACAGTACAGGGGAGGGGGGGGGGTAGGGTAACATGAAGGATGAGAGGGGGAGGTAGGGAGAGCAGTTGATAGTGTGTCAGAGATTACAGAAGAGTTACAAGAAAGGGAAGGATGAGGAGGATGAAAGGTTTGATGGTGAAGAGATGAGGCACAGTGAGTGGTTGTTTGAGGGGGGGGGGGGGGGGGCAGAGAAAAGTAGAAGGTTGGGGTTCGCATGTGGGAATGAACTATTGAAACTCGAGTTCGCATGTGGGAATGAACCAATGAAAGTGCGAAAAGTGGTTTTGCAACATAAGCACGAGTGAGAAAAGTGGTTTTGAACACTAGACAGGAGAGCGAAAAGTGGTTTTCAACAGTAGCACCAGCAGTTTTCAACACCACTCATGCTAGTGTTGTAAACCATTATTATTTTCCGCACTTGTGCTGGCATTGAAAACCACTTTCCGCACTTGTGTTAATGTTGCAAACCACTTTCCACCCTCGAGCTGGTGTTGAAAACTACTTATCACACTTGTGTTGGTGTTGCACAACCACTTTTCGCACTTGTGATATTGTTGCAAAAACCAATTTCTGCACTCGTACTGGCTTTGAAAACCAAATATCGCACTTGTGTTAGTGTTGCAAACCACTTTCCGCACTCGTGCTAGTGTTGCAAACCATTATTCGCATTTGTGTTAGTGTTGCAAAAAACCATTTCCACACTTCTGCTGCCGTTGAAAACCACTTTCAGCACTCGTGCTGGTGTTGAAAACCACTTTTCGCATTTGGGTTCATGTTGCAAAACCACTTATCGCACTTGTGCTCATGTTGAAAACCACTTTCCACACTTGGGTTAGTGTGCAAACCACTTTCCGCACTCGTGCTAGTGTTGTAAACCATTATTCGCAATTGGGTTGGTGTTGCAAAACCACTTATTGCACTTGTGCTCGTGTTGAAAACCACTTTCAGCACTCGTGCTGGTGTTGAAAACCACTTTTCGCATTTGGGTTCATGTTGCAAAACCACTTATCGCACTTGTGCTCATGTTGAAAACCACTTTCCACACTTATGCTGGCATTGAAAACCACTTTCCGCACTCGTGCTAGTGTTGAAAACGACTTTTCGCAATTGGGTTGGTGTTGCAAAACCACTTATTGCACTTGTGCTCGTGTTGAAAACCACTTTCCACACTGGTGTTGGTGTTGCAAACCACTTTCCACACTGGTGTTGGTGTTGCAAACCACTTTCCGCTCTCGTACTGGCATTGAAAACCACTTATCCCACTTCTGTTGGTGTTGCAAAACCACTTTCGTACTTGTGTTAGTGTTGCAAAACCACTTTCGCACTTGTGTTAGTGTTGCAAATCCACTTTCCGCACTTGTGCTATTGTTGAAAAACCACTTTCCACACTGGTACTGGCAATGAAATCCACTTATCACACTTGTGTTAGTGTTGCCAAACCACTTTTCGCACTTGTGTTATTGTTGCAAAACCACTTTTCACACGTGTTTGTGTTGAAAACCACATTCCACACTTGTGCTGGTGTTGCAAATCACTTTCCGCACTTTGGTAAGTGTTGAAAACCACTTTTTGCAATTGTGTTCGTGTTGAGTACCACTTTTTACAACTGTGTTAGTGTTGCAAAACCACTTTTCGCACTTGCTCTCGTGTTGAAAACCACAATTCGCATTTGTCTTAGTGTTGCAAAACCAATTTCCACACTTGTGCTGGCATTGAAAACCACTTTCCGCACATGTGCTAATGTTGAAAACCACTTTTCGCAATTGGGTTAGTGTTGCAAAAAACACATTCCGCGCTCATGTTCGTGTTGTAAACCACTTATCGCACTTGTGTTCGTGTTGCAAAACCACTTTTCGCACTTGTGTTAGTGTTACAAAACCAATTTTCGCACTTGTGTTAGTTTTGCAAAACCATTTTCCGCACTTGTGCTGGTGTTGAAAACCACTTTCCACACTTGAGATGGTGTTGCAGAACTACTTTCCGCACTTGTGCTAGCATTGTTGAAATGAAACTTTTGAAACTTTTGCTCGCGAGATCTCGGAGACGGTGGGAGGGATTTTCGAAGCTCCACACGGTCTCCACGTTTTTCGAAGTTAAGTCTGTTCACAATTGTATTTTGTCGAAACTGTATTTATCTTTCGGTGTGTGAAGTTATTGTGTGCAACTTTGGTTGTTTCTCGGTGTTTATCTTTCATAAATTGATCGTCTGTTTGCCGTGTCGTGTCTTGAGGCCTTGTACAGTGTGCACTGTACAACCTTGAGGCTTTGTTTTTCTCTCAGCGGTCCGTCGTTTGTGATCCAATAACTTTCGTTCTCTGTATTCCCAGGCTTTTCACCCATAGCCTACTTCCTTGTGTAAATCTCAACTCAAAAAACAAAAAAACAAAAAAAAAAACATTTCCTTCTCTGTTCTCATTCGTTTATTCATTCTTATTCGTTCGTTCGTTCTTCGACCACGTGTTTCTCCCCCATTTCCCCAGATAGTTTTCACTCATTAACCTTCAATGTTTACACTTTCCCCTCAAGTTATGTATTCCGTCATATTTTATAACACCTTTTTCTTCTTCTTCTTTAAAAGGCTGCTTTCGACTTGCTCACCAAATCAATTCATCCCCAAAAAAATATCCATCTCCTATAGTGCCTTTTTTCTACATTCCCTAAACTCTCCTGCACTCCATCCTCGATCCAGCGTCCTTAAACGTATTTTTAACTCGAAGGTCACAAGAAACTCATTTTGCAATAAATGTTCGTTTCCCATAAATCGTACACTTTCAAAAATCCAATCTCACCCCTCCCCTCCAAATCTTCCCCATAACCCCTCCCCTCCAAATCTTCCCCATCACCCCTCCCCTCCAAATCTTCCCCATCACCCATCCCTTTCAAATCTCCCCCCTTGCCCCCTCCCTCCTAAACTACCCCCTCACCCCTCCCCGCCAAGACGCCCCTCGCCTCTCCCCTCCTAGACTCCTGCCTCACCCCTCCCCTCCAAATCTCCCCCATATCCCATCCCTTTCAAATCCCTCCCCTTGTCCCTTCCCTCCCAAACTCCCCCCTCACCCCTCCCCTTCAAATCTCCCCACCGTCATTGCTTCTCAATTTCCCCCCTCTCACTCCCCCTCCTCAAAGCGTCCTCCTCGCTTCTTCCCCCTTCAAACTCTCACCTCCATCTCCCCCAACCTTCTGCCTCACTCTTCCCCCTCCTCAAATAACACCTCATTGTGCCTCACCCAATCACCATCAAACCTTTTGGCCGCCCCATCCTTCCCTTTCTCCGAGCGATTCTGAAATCTCTGACACACCTTCAACAGCTCTCCCTACCTCTTCCACCTCTTCCACATCTTACCCTACCCCTCCTCCCCCCTGTTCTGTATCTGATGCTCCCCCTTCCTCTTCATTAACGGTATGGACCTCAAACATCCGGGGCCTTCGTTCAAACTTAACTGATCTCTCCATACAGGTTGCTTCTGTCAAACCAGACGTGATCTGCTTAACAGAAACTTTCCTCCTTTATGATGTCTCTGATTCCATAGTATCTCTCCCGGGCTACTCCCTCCTCCGGTATGATAGACCTGAGCCTCGTCCTGGAGGCGGGGTTGCTATCTTTATCAAAAACTCTCTTCCTCACTCGCCCTGCACTGCACTCTCTCCACCTCACCCCCAGGAATACCTCTGGCTACGGCTTCCCCTTCGCTCCCACCTCTTGTTCATATGTGTGTTGTACCGTCCACCAAACAGTGATGACTCCATCTACATCTCGCTGTCTGATAATATGGACCAACTTCTATCTACTCATCCCAACTCTCTCTTCCTCATATGTGGTGATTTCAATTGTCACCATGCCAGTTGGCTGGGTGTGGGTACCTCTCTCACCAGCCATGGCTCTTCAGCAAAGGACTTCTGCGACTCACTGGGACTGACACAATCTGTCAATTTCCCGACCCGGATCTCAGTCAACGGAACATCTTCTCTTCTGGACTTGGTTATGATTAACTTCCCTGAAAATGTCTGCTGCTCTTCTTCTGCTCCGATCGGATCATCTGATCATGTCCTTGTTAAAGTGGACATCTCTCTGACCATCCTCAGCGAGCCTGATCAGCGTCGACGAGTCTGGCATTTCACTCAGGCCAACTGGCACGGTCTTCAAGCAGCCATCAATCATCTGGACTGGTCTCCCATCTCTACAACCTCTGACATCAACTCATCCTGGGAATTCTTCCAAAGTAAATTGCTCTCTCTCATGCACAGATTTATCCCATCTCGTCTTCAGTTGTCATACCCTTCCTCCCGTCCATGGTACACGGAATCTTGTGGTGAGGCTGTTGCCCAGAAACAACTTGCCTTCGTCTCCTGGAAAGCAAATCCAACGGAAGGAAATCTCATTTCCTTTCACAAAGCCCGAAACAAGTGTGTGTCCACCCTCAGGAGAGCCAGGAAACAATATCTCTCCGTTCTCAAGACCGAACTCTCTTATCTGTCTCCCTCTTCCAAATCCTGGTGGCGTCTGGTCAAATCCGTTTCTGGTGTTTGTTCCCCCTCCATCCCCTCCCTTACCTCAAACGGCTACACAGCTGACTCCGCACGTGAAAAAGCTGAATGCCTCAACTCTGTGTTTGCCTCTAAATCTTGTGTCCCAAACCCATCCCTCTCTGTACCCACCATACCCAGTCGTACCCTGCTGCTCCTGGACTCCGTGTCCTTTCCTCCTGACAAGGTGGAAAAGTTTCTGTCAACCCTCGACTCTGATTCTGCAACTGGACCCGACGGCATCAGCCCACGGGTCCTAAAATCCTGCTCTGCTGCTCTATCTCACCCTCTCTCTGTTCTCTTCACCCTCTCTTTTGCTCAAGGTCAACTGCCATCTGCTTGGAAATCAGCCAACATCACCGCTTTGCACAAAAAAGGTGCAAAAACAGATCCTAGCAACTACAGACCAATCAGCCTTCTCCCAATTATCAGCAAAGTCATGGAATCCATCATTGCTTCGGATATGAAATCTTTCCTCTTCTCCAATGGCTTGATCTCTGATCATCAATTTGGTTTCAGACCAGGTCACTCTACTCTGGACATGCTGCTTCTGCTGTCTCAACAATGGATGGAGGTCCTCAATGCCAAACAGGAAATTAGAGCTGTCTCCCTCGACATATCACGTGCCTTCGACACGGTCTGGCACCCCGCTCTGCTCACCAAACTCTCCTCCTTTGGTATCCATGGAAATCTCCACGCATGGCTGGCGGACTTCCTCTCTAGTCGTCGTCAACGTGTGGCCCTGAATGGGTTTCTCTCATCTCCTCTTCCTGTTCAGGCTGGAGTTCCCCAAGGCAGTGTTCTGGGCCCTGTGCTTTTTCTGGTCTTCATCAATGATCTCTCTGACTCTCTCGAAAATCCTCTCTATCTCTTTGCTGATGACTCCACTCTCTGCCGCTCCATTCCTCTTCCCTCAGATCGGCAGTCTGCTGCCTCCTCACTCTCTGAAGACCTGGACAAAATCACAGACTGGTCAAACAAGTGGAACATGTCTTTCAATCCTGACAAATCTCACACTCTTACTATGTCTCTCCGAAAAGATCGACTGGACAACCCCCCCATCTACTTTCTCAACAATCCTCTCCAAGAAGTTCTGTCGCTCAAGATTTTGGGTCTCACTATCTGCCATGATCTTTCTTGGGAAAACCACATTTCCAAGCTGGCCTCCAAAGCCAGTCGCCGACTGGGCATCCTCCGTCGTGCGAAGTCCTTCCTCGGCACACCTGAGCTCCTCACCACATACAAGGCTTTCATCCGCAGCTCAATGGAATACTGTTCTCCCCTATGGGCCGGTGCTCCTGCCTCACACCTAGCTCGGCTTCACGCTGTTGAAACCAAAGCTTTCAGAATTATTGGAATCTCCCGCGATGAAGCTATCTCTGAGGGCCTTTCACTCACTCACCGCAGGCAGGTAGGTGGTCTTTCTGTCTTCTACCGACTCCTCTCCGGCCTTGCACCCCCAGCTCTCTCTGTGCTCTGTCCCCCAAATATTCCTACAGGTCGCACAAGATCTGCCAGCAACCCTCTGATGGTTAAACTGCCGAAATCTCGGCTCTCTGCTCACCTTCACTCTTTCATGCCTCTTTTCTCCCGCCTCTGGAACAAACTCCCTCACTCCCTTCAATCCCACTCCTCCCTCCAGGTCTTTAAAACAGCTGTTCACCACCATCTCTTATCTTCCCCCATCCAAAACCTTGATCTTTTCTACCCCCGCTAATTCACCCCAGATCCACCTTGTTTGAAATTCCAACTTCTTTCCTGGAAGTCCAGGCAGTGTCCATATGTTTTATACCTCTCCCACCGCCCCCTTCCCATGCCCCCCCCCCAAAGCCCTCGCCCTCTCTCAGATCTCTCGATGTCTCCATGTCTCTCGGTCCCTGCTCTCAAATGTTGTGTTTGTGTCCTTCCCCCTCTCTCCCCATCTTGTCTACCGCTCCCGATGTTATATGTTTTATGTGTCGGTTTGTCTTTCTGTGTGATTAATGTTCGCTCTTTCACGAGCCTCGATCTTGTATACAAAACAAAACAAAACAAAACAAAACAAAAAAAAAATTGAAAACCACTTTCTGTACTTGAGCTGGTGTTGCAGAACCACTTTTCACACTTGTGCTGGCATTGAAAACCACTTTTTGCACTTGTGTTGGTGTTGCAAAACCACTGTCCACACTAGTGCTGGCATTGAAAACCACTTTTTGCACATGTGGTCGTATTGCAAAACAACTTTCGGCAATTGTGCTGGCGTTGGAAACTACTTTTTGCACTTCTGCTATTGTGAAAACCACTTTTCGCGCTCCTTTTAGTGTTCAAAACCACTTTTTGCACTTATGTTAGTGTTGCAAAACCACTTGTCTCGCTTGTGTTAGTGTTGCAAAAGCATTTTTCGCACTTGTGCTGGCGTTGAAAACCACTCTCCGCACTTGAGCTAGTGTTGCAAAACCATGTTCTTCACTTGTACCTGTGTTGAAAAACTACTTTCCGCACTTGTGCTGTGTTGAAAACCACTTCGCACTTGTGTTAGTATTGCAAAACAACTTTCGGCACTTGTGCTGGCATTGAAAAGCACTTTCCGCACTCGTGCTCATGTTGAAAACCACTTATCGCACTTGTGTTAGTGTGCAAAACCACTTTTCGCACTCGTGTTATTGTTGCAAAAATCACTTTCCACACTCGTACTGGCATTGCAAACCACTTATCGCACTTGTGTTGGCATTGCAAAACCACTTTTCGCACTTGTGTTTGTGTTGAAAACCACTTTCCACACTTGTGTTGGTGTTGCAAATCACTTTCCGCACTTTGGTAAGTGTTGAAAATCACTTTTTGCAATTGTGTTAGTGTTGCAAAACCAATTTCCACACTTGTGCTGGCATTGAAAACCACTTTCCGCACATGTGCTAATGTTGAAAACCACTTTTCGCAATTGGGTTAGTGTTGCAAAAAACACATTCCGCGCTCATGGTCGTGTTGTAAACCACTTATCGCACTTGTGTTAGTGTTGCAAAACCACTTTTCGCACTTGTGTTAGTGTTACAAAACCACTTTTCACACTTGTGTTAGTTTTGCAAAACCATTTTCCGCACTTGAGCTGGTGTTGCAGAACTACTTTCCGCACTTGTGCTAGCATTGAAAACCACTTTCTGCACTTGAGCTGGTGTTGCAGAACCACTTTCCACACTTGTGCTGGCATTGAAAACCATATTGTGGTTTTCAACACGAGAGCATGTGCGAAAAGTGGTTTTGCAACACGAACACAAGTGTGAAAAGTGGTTTTCAATACGAACGCAATATTGCAAAAAGTGGTTTTCAACACTAACCAAAGTGCGGCAAGTGCAAAACCACATTTCACACTTGTGTTTGTGTTGAAAACCACTTTCCACACTTGTGTTGGTGTTGCAAATCACTTTCCGCACTTTGGTAAGTGTTGAAAACCACTTTTTGCAATTCTGTTAGTGTTGCAAAACCAATTTCCACACTTGTGCTGGCATTGAAAACCACTTTCCGCACATGTGCTAATCTTGAAAACCACTTTTCGCAATTGGGTTAGTGTTGCAAAAAACACATTCCGCGCTCATGTTCGTGTTGTAAACCACTTATTGCACTTGTGTTAGTGTTGCAAAACCACTTTTCGCACTTGTGTTAGTGTTACAAAACCACTTTTCGCACTTGTGTTAGTTTTGCAAAACCATTTTCCGCACTTGTGCTGGTGTTGAAAACCACTTTCCACACTTGAGATGGTGTTGCAGAACTACTTTCCGCACTTGTGCTAGCATTGAAAACCACTTTCTGTACTTGAGCTGGTGTTGCAGAACCACTTTTCACACTTGTGCTGGCATTGAAAACCACTTTTTGCACTTGTGTTGGTGTTGCAAAACCACTGTCCACACTAGTGCTGGCATTGAAAACCACTTTTCGCACATGTGCTCGTATTGCAAAACAACTTTCAAAACAACAAAACAACACCGTATTGCATTGCAAACAACACCGTACAACACCGTACACCGTACAACACCGTACAACAAACACCGTACAACAAAACAACACCGTACAACACCGTATTGCAACAAAACAACACCGTATTGCAACATCGTATTACAAACAACAAAAAACAACTTTCGGCACTTGTGCTGGCGTTGGAAACTACTTTTTGCACTTCTGCTATTGTGAAAACCACTTTTCGCGCTCCTTTTAGTGTTCAAAACCACTTTTTGCACTTATGTTAGTGTTGCAAAACCACTTGTCTCACTTGTGTTAGTGTTGCAAAAGCATTTTTCGCACTTGTGCTGGCGTTGAAAACCACTCTCCGCACTTGAGCTAGTGTTGCAAAACCATGTTTTTCACTTGTACCTGTGTTGAAAAACTACTTTCCGCACTTGTGCTGTGTTGAAAACCACTTCGCACTTGTGTTAGTATTGCAAAACAACTTTCGGCACTTGTGCTGGCATTGAAAAGCACTTTCCGCACTCGTGCTCATGTTGAAAACCTCTGTTCGCAATTGGGTTAGTGTTGCAAACCACTTTCCGCACTCGTGCTAGTGTTGAAAACCACTTTTCGCATTTGGGTTCATGTTGCAAAACCACTTATCGCACTTGTGCCCGTGTGGAAAGCTACTTTCCACACTTGTGTTCGTGTTGCAAACGACTTTCCCTACTCGTGCTCGTGCTGTAAACCAATATTCGCATTTGTGTTGGTGTTGCAAAAACCAATTTCCACACTTATGCTGGCGTTGAAAACCACTTTCCGCACTCGTGCTGGTGTTGAAAACGACTTTTCGCAATTGGGTTGGTGTTGCAAAACCACTTATGGCACTTGTGCTCGTGTTGAAAACCACTTTCCACACTTGTGTTAGTGTTGCAAACCACTTTCCACGCCTGTGCTGGTGTTGAAAACCACTTATCGCACTTGTGTTAGTGTTGAAAACCACTTTCCGCACTCGTTCTAGTGTTGCAAACCATTATTCGCATTTGTGTTAGTGTTGCAAAACCACTTTCCACACTTGTGCTGGCATTTAAAACCACTTTTCACACATGTGGCAGTATTGCGAAACCACTTTCCGCACTTGTGCTGGCGTTGAAAACAACTTTTTGCACTTCTCCTGGTGTTGAAAACCACTTTTCGCGCTCCTGTTAGTGTTCAAAACCACTTTTTGCACTTGCGTTAGTGTTGCAAAAACACTTTCCGCACTTGTGTTCGTGTTGCAAAACCACTTTCCACACTTGTGTTAGTGTTGCAAATCACTTTCCGCACTTTGAATAGTGTTGAAAACCACTTTTTGCAATTGTGTTCGTGTTGAATACCACCTTTTACACTTGTGTTAGTGTTGCAAAACCACTTTTCGCACTTGCTCTCGTGTTGAAAACCACAATTCGCATTTGTCTTAGTGTTGCAAAACCAATTTCCACACTTGTGCTGGCATTGAAAACCACTTTCCGCACACGTGCTAATGTTGAAAACCACTTTTCGCAATTGGGTTAGTGTTGCAAAAAACACATTTCGCGCTCATGCTCATGTTGAAAACCACTTATCGCACTTGTTTTAGTGTGCAAAACCACTTTTCGCACTCGGGTTATTGTTGCAAAAATCACTTTCCACACTCGTACTGGCATTGCAAACCACTTATCGCACTTGTGTTGGCATTGCAAAACCACTTTTCGCACTTGTGTTTGTGTTGAAAACCACTTTCCACACTTGTGTTGGTGTTGCAAATCACTTTCCGCACTTTGGTAAGTGTTGAAAACCACTTTTTGCAATTGTGTTAGTGTTGGAAAACCAATTTCCACACTTGTGCTGGCATTGAAAACCACTTTCCGCACATGTGCTAATGTTGAAAACCACTTTTCGCAATTGGGTTAGTGTTGCAAAAAACACATTCCGCACTCATGGTCGTGTTGTAAACCACTTATCGCACTTGTGTTAGTGTTGCAAAACCACTTTTCGCACTTGTGTTAGTGTTACAAAACCACTTTTCACACTTGTGTTAGTTTTGCAAAACCATTTTCCGCACTTGAGCTGGTGTTGCAGAACTACTTTCCGCACTTGTGCTAGCATTGAAAACCACTTTCTGCACTTGAGCTGGTGTTGCAGAACCACTTTCCACACTTGTGCTGGCATTGAAAACCATATTGTGGTTTTCAACACGAGAGCATGTGCGAAAAGTGGTTTTGCAACACGAACACAAGTGTGAAAAGTGGTTTTCAATACGAACACAATATTGCAAAAAGTGGTTTTCAACACTAACCAAAGTGCGGCAAGTGCAAAACCACATTTCACACTTGTGTTTGTGTTGAAAACCACTTTCCACACTTGTGTTGGTGTTGCAAATCACTTTCCGCACTTTGGTAAGTGTTGAAAACCACTTTTTGCAATTCTGTTAGTGTTGCAAAACCAATTTCCACACTTGTGCTGGCATTGAAAACCACTTTCCGCACATGTGCTAATCTTGAAAACCACTTTTCGCAATTGGGTTAGTGTTGCAAAAAACACATTCCGCGCTCATGTTCGTGTTGTAAACCACTTATTGCACTTGTGTTAGTGTTGCAAAAACACTTTTCGCACTTGTGTTAGTGTTACAAAACCACTTTTCGCACTTGTGTTAGTTTTGCAAAACCATTTTCCGCACTTGTGCTGGTGTTGAAAACCACTTTCCACACTTGAGATGGTGTTGCAGAACTACTTTCCGCACTTGTGCTAGCATTGAAAACCACTTTCTGTACTTGAGCTGGTGTTGCAGAACCACTTTTCACACTTGTGCTGGCATTGAAAACCACTTTTTGCACTTGTGTTGGTGTTGCAAAACCACTGTCCACACTAGTGCTGGCATTGAAAACCACTTTTCGCACATGTGCTCGTATTGCAAAACAACTTTCAAAACAACAAAACAACACCGTATTGCCTTGCAAACAACACCGTACAACACCGTACACCATACAACACCGTACAACAAACACCGTACAAAAAAACAACACCGTACAACACCGTATTGCAACAAAACAACACCGTATTGCAACATCGTATTGCAAACAACAAAAAACAACTTTCGGCACTTGTGCTGGCGTTGGAAACTACTTTTTGCACTTCTGCTATTGTGAAAACCACTTTTCGCGCTCCTTTTAGTGTTCAAAACCACTTTTTGCACTTATGTTAGTGTTGCAAAACCACTTGTCTCACTTGTGTTAGTGTTGCAAAAGCATTTTTCGCACTTGTGCTGGCGTTGAAAACCACTCTCCGCACTTGAGCTAGTGTTGCAAAACCATGTTTTTCACTTGTACCTGTGTTCAAAACTACTTTCCGCACTTGTGCTGTGTTGAAAACCACTTCGCACTTGTGTTAGTATTGCAAAACAACTTTCGGCACTTGTGCTGGCATTGAAAAGCACTTTCCGCACTCGTGCTCATGTTGAAAACCTCTGTTCGCAATTGGGTTAGTGTTGCAAACCACTTTCCGCACTCGTGCTAGTGTTGAAAACCACTTTTCGCATTTGGGTTCATGTTGCAAAACCACTTATCGCACTTGTGCCCGTGTGGAAAGCTACTTTCCACACTTGTGTTCGTGTTGCAAACGACTTTCCCTACTCGTGCTCGTGCTGTAAACCAATATTCGCATTTGTGTTGGTGTTGCAAAAACCAATTTCCACACTTATGCTGGCGTTGAAAACCACTTTCCGCACTCGTGCTGGTGTTGAAAACGACTTTTCGCAATTGGGTTGGTGTTGCAAAACCACTTATGGCACTTGTGCTCGTGTTGAAAACCATTTTCCACACTTGTGTTAGTGTTGCAAACCACTTTCCACGCCTGTGCTGGTGTTGAAAACCACTTATCGCACTTGTGTTAGTGTTGAAAACCACTTTCCGCACTCGTTCTAGTGTTGCAAACCATTATTCGCATTTGTGTTAGTGTTGCAAAACCACTTTCCACACTTGTGCTGACATTTAAAACCACTTTTCACACATGTGGCAGTATTGCGAAACCACTTTCCGCACTTGTGCTGGCGTTGAAAACAACTTTTTGCACTTCTCCTGGTGTTGAAAACCACTTTTCGCGCTCCTGTTAGTGTTCAAAACCACTTTTTGCACTTGCGTTAGTGTTGCAAAAACACTTTCCGCACTTGTGTTCGTGTTGCAAAACCACTTTCCACACTTGTGTTAGTGTTGCAAATCACTTTCCGCACTTTGAATAGTGTTGAAAACCACTTTTTGCAATTGTGTTCGTGTTGAATACCACCTTTTACACTTGTGTTAGTGTTGCAAAACCACTTTTCGCACTTGCTCTCGTGTTGAAAACCACAATTCGCATTTGTCTTAGTGTTGCAAAACCAATTTCCACACTTGTGCTGGCATTGAAAACCACTTTCCGCACACGTGCTAATGTTGAAAACCACTTTTCGCAATTGGGTTAGTGTTGCAAAAAACACATTTCGCGCTCATGCTCATGTTGAAAACCACTTATCGCACTTGTGTTAGTGTGCAAAACCACTTTTCGCACTCGGGTTATTGTTGCAAAAATCACTTTCCACACTCGTACTGGCATTGCAAACCACTTATCGCACTTGTGTTGGCATTGCAAAACCACTTTTCGCACTTGTGTTTGTGTTGAAAACCACTTTCCACACTTGTGTTGGTGTTGCAAATCACTCTCCGCACTTTGGTAAGTGTTGAAAACCACTTTTTGCAATTGTGTTAGTGTTGGAAAACCAATTTCCACACTTGTGCTGGCATTGAAAACCACTTTCCGCACATGTGCTAATGTTGAAAACCACTTTTCGCAATTGGGTTAGTGTTGCAAAAAACACATCCGCACTCATGGTCGTGTTGTAAACCACTTATCGCACTTGTGTTAGTGTTGCAAAACCACTTTTCGCACTTGTGTTAGTGTTACAAAACCACTTTTCACACTTGTGTTTGTTTTGCAAAACCATTTTCCGCACTTGAGCTGGTGTTGCAGAACTACTTTCCGCACTTGTGCTAGCATTGAAAACCACTTTCTGCACTTGAGCTGGTGTTGCAGAACCACTTTCCACACTTGTGCTGGCATTGAAAACCATATTGTGGTTTTCAACACGAGAGCATGTGCGAAAAGTGGTTTTGCAACACGAACACAAGTGTGAAAAGTGGTTTTCAATACGAACACAATATTGCAAAAAGTGGTTTTCAACACTAACCAAAGTGCGGCAAGTGCAAAACCACATTTCACACTTGTGTTTGTGTTGAAAACCAATTTCCACACTTGTGTTGGTGTTGCAAATCACTTTCCGCACTTTGGTAAGTGTTGAAAACCACTTTTTGCAATTCTGTTAGTGTTGCAAAACCAATTTCCACACTTGTGCTGGCATTGAAAACCACTTTCCGCACATGTGCTAATCTTGAAAACCACTTTTCGCAATTGGGTTAGTGTTGCAAAAAACACATTCCGCGCTCATGCTTGTGTTGTAAACCACTTTGCGCACTTGGGTTAGTGTTACAAAACCACTTTTCACACTTGTGTTAGTTTTGCAAAACTATTTTCCGCACTTGAGCTGGTGTTGCAGAACTTCTTTCCGCACTTGTGCTGGCATTGAAAACCACTTTCTGCAATTGAGCTGGTGTTGCAGAACCACTTTCCACACTTGAGCTGGCATTGAAAACCGAATTGTTGTTTTCAACACGAGAGCATGTGCGAAAAATGGTTTTGCAACATTAACACAAGTGTTAAAAGTGGTTTTCAACAAGAACACAATTGCAAAAAGTGATTTTCAACACTAACCAAAGTGCGGAAAGTGGTTTGCAACAATAACACAAGTGCGATAAGTGGTTTTCATTGCCTGGACCAGTGTGGAAAGTGTTTTTTGCAACAAAAACACAAGTGCGAAAAGTGGTTTTGCAACACAGCCACACGTGCGATAAGTGGTTTTTCCACACCAAGACAAATGCGAATTGTGGTTTTCAACACCAGCGCAAGTGCGAAAAGTGGATTTGCAACACGAACACAAATGTGAAAGTGGTTTTGCAACAAAAACACAAGTGCGAAAAGTGGTTTTCAACACAGCCACAAGTGCGATAAGTGGTTTTTCCACACCAAGACAAATGCGAATTGTGGTTTTCAACACCAACGCAAGTGCAAAAAGTGGATTTGCAACACTAACACAAGTGTGAAAGTGGTTTTGCAACACTAACACAAGTGCGAAAGTGGTTTTGCAACACCAACACAAGTGCGATAAGTGGTTTTCAATGCCAGTACGAGTGCGGAAAGTGGATTGCAACACCAACACCAGTTTGGAAAGTGGTTTTCAACACGAACACAAGTGCGAAAAGTGGTTTTTCAACACTAACACAAGTGCGAAAAGTGGTTTTTCAACACTAACACAAGTGCGAAAAGTGGTTTTTCAACACTAACACAAGTGCGAAAAGTGGTTTTTCCACACTAATACAAGTGCAAAAGTGGTGCACCAACACAAGTGCGAAAAGTGGTTTTTCAACACTAACACAAGTGCGAAAAGTGGTTTTTCACCACTAACACAAGTGCGAAAAGTGGTTTTTCAACACTAACACAAGTGCGAAAAGTGGTTTTTGAACACTAACACAAGTGCGAAAAGTGATTTTTCAACACTAACACAAGTGTGAAAAGTGGTTTTTCCACACTAATACAAGTGCAAAAGTGGTTTCCTGCACCAACACAAGTGCGAAAAGTGGTTTTTCAACACTAACACAAGTGCGAAAAGTGGTTTTTCAACACTATCACAAGTGCAAAAAGTGTTTTTTCCACACTAATACAAGTGCAAAAGTGGTTTCCTGCACCAACACAGGTGCGAAAAGTGGTTTTATAACACTAACACAAGTGCGAAAAGTGGTTTTTCAACACTATCACAACTGCAAATGTGGTTGCCTGCACCAACACAAGTGCGAAAAGTGGTTTTTCAACACTAACGCAAGCGCGAAGTGTTTTTTCAACACTATCACAAGTGGAAAAAGGTTTTTCCACACTAATATAAGTGCAAAAGTTGTTTCCTGCACCAACGCAAGTGCGAAAAGTGGTTTTTCCACACTAATACAAGTGCAAAAGTGGTTTCCTGCACCAACACAAGTGCGAAAAGTGGTTTTTCAACACTAACACAAGTGCGAAATGTGGTTTTTCAACACTAACACAAGTGCGAAAAGTGGTTTTTCAACACTAATACAAGTGCAAAAGTGGTTTCCTGCACCAACACAAGTGCGAAAAGTGGTTTTTCAACACTAACACAAGTGCGAAAAGTGGTTTTTCCACACTAATACAAGTGCAAAAGTGGTTTCCTGCACCAACACAAGTGCGAAAAGTGGTTTTTCAACACTAACACAAGTGCGAAAAGTCGTTTTTCAACACTAACACAAGTGCAAAAAGTGGTTTTTCAACACTAACACAAGTGCGAAAAGTGGTTTTTCAACACTAACACAAGTGCAAAAAGTGGTTTTTCAACACTAACACAAGTGCGAAAAGTGGTTTTTCCACACTAATACAAGTGCAAAAGTGGTTTCCTGCACCAACACAAGTGCGAGAAGTGGTTTTTCAACACTAACACAAGTGCGAAAAGTGTTTTTTCAACACTACCACAAGTGCGAAAAGTGTTTTTTACACACTAATACAAGTGCAAAAGTGGTTTCCTGCACCAACACAAGTGCGAAAAGTGGTTTTTCAACACTAACACACGTGCGAAATGTGGTTTTTCAACACTATCACAAGTGCAAAAAGTGTTTTTTCCACACTAATACAAGTGCAAAAGTGGTTTCATGCACCATCACAAGTGTGAAAAGTGGGTTTTTCAACACTAACACAAGTGCAAAAAGTGGTTTTTCAACACTAACACAAGTGCGAAAAGTGGTTTTTCAACACTATCACAAGTGCAAAAGTGGTTGCCTGCACCAACACAAGTGCGAAAAGTGGTTTTTCAACACTAACACAAGTGCGAAAAGTGTTTTTTCAACACTATCACAAGTGGAAAAAGTGTTTTTTCCACACTAATACAAGTGCAAAAGTGGTTTCCTGCACCAACACAAGTGCGAAAAGTGGTTTTTCAACACTAACACAAGTGCAAAAAGTGGTTTTTCAACACTAACACAAGTGCGAAAAGTGTTTTTTCAACACTATCACAAGTGCAAAAAGTGGTTTTTCAACACTAACACAAGTGCGAAAAGTGGTTTTTCCACACTAATACAAGTGCAAAAGTGGTTTCCTGCACCAACAGAAGTGCGAAAAGTGGTTTTTCAACACTAACACAAGTGCGAAAAGTGGTTTTTCAACACTATCACAAGTGCAAAAAGTGTTTTTTCCACACTAATACAAGTGCAAAAGTGGTTTCCTGCACCAACACAAGTGCGAAAAGTGGTTTTTCAACACTAACACAAGTGCGTAAAGTGGTTTTTCAACACTAACACAAGTGCGAAAAGTGTTTTTTCCACACTAATACAAGTGCAAAAGTGGTTTCCTGCACCAACACAAGTGCGAAAAATGGTTTTTCAACACTAACAC
This sequence comes from Myxine glutinosa, assembly GCF_964187855.1. Classification (NCBI taxonomy): domain Eukaryota; kingdom Metazoa; phylum Chordata; class Myxini; order Myxiniformes; family Myxinidae; genus Myxine; species Myxine glutinosa. Next base: position 50,455 of record NW_027617928.1, on the reverse strand, counting down.
AAGTGCAAAAAGTGGTTTTTCAACACTAACACAAGTGCGAAAAGTGGTTTTTCAACACTAACACAAGTGCGAAAAGTGGTTTTTCCACACTAATACAAGTGCAAAAAGTGTTTTTTCCACACTAATACAAGTGCAAAAGTGGTTTCCTGCACCAACACAAGTGCGAAAAGTGGTTTTTCAACAGTAATACAAGTGCGAAAAGTGGTTTTTCAACACTAACACAAGTGCGAAAAGTGTTTTTTACACACTAATACAAGTGCAAAAGTGGTTTCCTGCACCAACACAAGTGCGAAAAGTGGTTTTTCAACACTAACACAAGTGCGAGAAGTGGTTTTTCAACACTAACACAAGTGCGAAAAGTGGTTTTTCAACACTATCACAAGTGCAAAAAGTGTTTTTTCCACACTCATACAAGTGCAAAAGTGGTTTCCTGCACCAACACAAGTGCAAAAAGTGGTTTTTCAACACTAACACAAATGCGAAAAGTGGTTTTTCAACACTAACACAAGTGCGAAAAGTGGTTTTTCCACACTAATACAAGTGCAAAAGTGGTTTCCTGCACCAACACAAGTGCGAAAATTGGTTTTTCAACACTAACACAAGTGCGAAAAGTGTTTTTTCAACACTATCACAAGTGCGAAAAGTGTTTTTTACACACTAAAACAAGTGCAAAAGTGGTTTCCTGCACCAACACCAGTTTGGAAAGTGGTTTTCAACACGAGCACAAGTGCAATAAGTGGTTTTGCAACACCAACCCAATTGTGAAAAGTCGTTTTCAACACTAGCACGAGTGTGGAAAGTGGTTTTCAATGCCAGCATAAGTGTGGAAATTGGTGTTTGCAACACCAAGACAAATGCGAATTGTGGTTTTCAACACGAGAGCAAGTGCGAAAATGGTTTTGCAACACTAACACAAGTGCGAAAAGGGGTTTTGCAACACTAACACAAGTGTGAAAGTGGTTTTGCAACACTAACACAAGGGCGAAAGTGGTTTTGCAACACAAACAAGTGCGATAAGTGGTTTTCAAAGCCAGTACGAGTGCGGAAATTGGTTTTTGCAACGATAACCCATGTATGAAAAGTGGTTTTGCAACACAAGCACGAGTGTGATAAGTGGTTTTCAACACCAGCACGGGCGTGGAAAGTGGTTTGCAACACTAACACAAGTGTGGAAAGTGGTTTTCAACACGACCACAAGTGCCATAAGTGGTTTGCAACACCAACCCAATTGCGAAAAGTCGTTTTCAACACCAGCATAAGTGTGGAAATTGGTTTTCAACGCCAGCATAAGTGCGGAAATTGCTTTTTGCAACACCAACACAAATGCGAATATTGGTTTTCAGCACGAGCACGAGTCCAGAGAGTGGTTTGCAACACTAACACAAGTGTGGAAAGTAGTTTTCCACACGGGCACATGTGCGATAAGTGGTTTTGCAACATGAACCCAAATGCGAAAAGTGGTTTTCAACACTAGCACGACTGCGGAAAGTGGTTTTCAACACTAACCAAAGTGCGGAAAGTGCTTTGCAACACTAACACAAGTGTGGAAAGTGGTTTTCAACACTAACACAAGTGTGAAAAGTGGTTTTGCACCACTAACACAAGTGCGAAAAGTGGTTTTGAACACTAACAGGAGCGCGAAAAGTGGTTTTCAACACCAGCAGAAGTGCAAAATGTTGTTTTCAACGCCAGCACAAGTGCGGAAAGTGGTTTCGCAATACTGGCACATGTGTGAAAAGTGGTTTTAAATGCCAGCACCAGTGTGGAAAGTGGTTTTGCAACAATAACACAGGTGCAAAAAGTGGTTTTCAATGCCAGCACAAGTGCGAAAATTCGTTATCAACACGAGTACGAGGGCCGAAAGTGGTTTTCAATGCCAGCAGAAGTGTGGAAATTGGTTTTTGAAACACTAACACAAATGCGGATAATGGTTTGCAACACTAGCACGAGTGCGGAAAGTGGTTTGCAACACTAACACAAGTGCGATAAGTGGTTTTCAATGCCAGTACGAGTGCAAAAAGTGGTTTTTGCAACACTAGCGCAAGTGCGAAAAGTGGATTTGCAACACTAACACAAGTGCGAAAAGGGGTTTTGCAACACTAACACAAGTGCGAAAGTGGTTTTGCAACACTAACACATGTACGAAAAGGGGTTTTTCCACACTAATACAAGTGCAAAAGTGGTTTGCTGCACCAACACAAGTGCGAAAAGTGGTTTTTCAACACTAACACAAGTGCGAAAAGTGGTTTTCAACACTAATACAAGTGCGAAAAGTGGTTTTTCAACACTAACACAGGTGCGAAAAGTGGTTTTTCAACACTAACACAAGTGCGAAAAGTGATTTTTCAACACTAACACAAGTGCGAAAAGTGGTTTTTCCACACTAATACAAGTGCAAAAGTGGTTTCCTGCACCAACACAGGTGCGAAAAGTGGTTTTTCAACACTAACACAATTGCGTAAAGTGGTTTTTCAACACTATCACAACTGCAAAAGTGGTTGCCTGCACCAACACAAGTGCGAAAAGTGGTTTTTCAACACTAACACAAGTGCGAAAAGTGTTTTTTCAACACTATCACAAGTGGAAAAAGTATTTTTTCCACACTAATATAAGTGCAAACGTTGTTTCCTGCACCAACGCAAGTGCGAAAAGTGGTTTTTCAACACTAACACAAGTGCGAAAAGTGGTTTTTCAACACTAACACAAGTGCGAAAAGTGGTTTTTCAACACTATCACAAGTGCAAAAAGTGGTTTTTCAACACTAACACAAGTTCGAAAAGTGGTTTTTCCACACTAATACAAGTGCAAAAGTGGTTTCCTGCATCAACACAAGTGCGAAAAGTGGTTTTTCAACACTAACCCAAGTGCGAAAAGTGGTTTTTCAACACTAACACAAGTGCGAAAAGTGGTTTTTCAACACCAGCACAAGTGCGAAAAGTGGTTTTTCCACACTAATACAAGTGCAAAAGTGGTTTCCTGCACCAACACAAGTGCGAAAAGTGGTTTTTCAACACTAACACAAGTGCGAAAAGTCGTTTTTCAACACTAACACAAGTGCAAAAAGTGGTTTTTCAACACTAACACAAGTGTGAAAAGTGGTTTTTCAACACTAACACAAGTGCGAAAAGTGGTTTTTCAACACTAACACAAGTGCGAAAATTGGTTTTTCCACACTAATACAAGTGCAAAAGTGGTTTCCTGCACCAACACAAGTGCGAAAAGTGGTTTTTCAACACTAACACAAGTGCGAAAAGTGTTTTTTCAACACTAACACAAGTGCGAAAAGTGGTTTTTACACACTAATACAAGTGCAAAAGTGGTTTCCTGCACCAACACAAGTGCGAAAAGTGGTTTTTCAACACTAACACAAGTGCGAAAAGTGTTTTTTCAACACTATCACAAGTGCGAAAAGTGTTTTTTACACACTAATACAATTGCAAAAGTGGTTTCCTGCACCAACACAAGTGCGAAAAGTGGTTTTTCAACACTAACACAAGTGCGAAATGTGGTTTTTCAACACTATCACAAGTGCAAAAAGTGTTTTTTCCACACTAATACAAGTGCAAAAGTGGTTGCCTGCACCAACACAAGTGCGAAAAGTGGTTTTCAACACTAACACAAGTGCGAAAAGTGGTTTTCAACACTAACACAAGTGCGAAATGTGGTTTTTCAACACTAACACAAGTGCAAAAAGTGTTTTTTCCACACTAATACAAGTGCAAAAGTGGTTTCCTGCACCAACACAAGTGTGAAAAGTGGTTTTTCAACACTAACACAAGTGCGAAAAGTGGTTTTTCAACACTAATACAAGTGCAAAAGTGGTTTCCTGCACCAACACAAGTGCGAAAAGTGGTTTTTCAACACTAATACAAGTGCGAAAAGTGGTTTTTCAACACTAACACAAGTGCGAAAAGTGTTTTTTACACACTAACACAAGTGCAAAAGTGGTTTCCTGCACCAGCACCAGTTTGGAAAGTGGTTTTCAACACGAGCACAAGTGCAATAAGTGGTTTTGCAACACCAACCCAATTGTGAAAAGTCGTTTTCAACACTAGCACGAGGGTGGAAAGTGGTTTTCAATGCCAGCATAAGTGTGGAAATTGGTGTTTGCAACACCAAGACAAATGCGAATTGTGGTTTTCAACACGAGAGCAAGTGCGAAAAGTGGTTTTGCAACACTAACACAAGTGCGAAAAGGGGTTTTGCAACACTAACACAAGTGTGAAAGTGGTTTTGCAACACTAACACAAGGGCGAAAGTGGTTTTGCAACACAAACAAGTGCGATAAGTGGTTTTCAAAGCCAGTACGAGTGCGGAAATTGGTTTTTGCAACGATAACACATGTATGAAAAGTGGTTTTGCAACACAAGCACGAGTGTGATAAGTGGTTTTCAACACCAGCACGGGCGTGGAAAGTGGTTTGCAACACTAACACAAGTGTGGAAAGTGGTTTTCAACACGAGCACAAGTGCCATAAGTGGTTTGCAACACCAACCCAATTGCGAAAAGTCGTTTTCAACACCAGCATAAGTGTGGAAATTGGTTTTCAACGCCAGCATAAGTGCGGAAATTGCTTTTTGCAACACCAACACAAATGCGAATAATGGTTTACAACACCAGCACGAGTGCGGAAAGTGGTTTGCAAAACGAACACTCGTGTGGAAAGTGGATTTCAACACGAGCACAAGTGCAATAAGTGCTTTTGCAACACCAACCCAATTGCGAAAAGTCGTTTTCAACACGAGGACGAGTGCGGAAAGTGGTTTTCAACGCCAGCAGATTTGTGGAAATTGGTTTTTGCAACACTCACACAAATGCGAATATTGGTTTTCAGCACGAGCACGAGTCCAGAGAGTGGTTTGCAACACTAACACAAGTGTGGAAAGTAGTTTTCCACACGGGCACATGTGCGATAAGTGGTTTTGCAACATGAACCCAAATGCGAAAAGTGGTTTTCAACACTAGCACGACTGCGGAAAGTGGTTTTCAACACTAACCAAAGTGCGGAAAGTGCTTTGCAACACTAACACAAATGTGGAAAGTGGTTTTCAACACTAACACAAGTGTGAAAAGTGGTTTTGCACCACTAACACAAGTGCGAAAAGTGGTTTTGAACACTAACAGGAGCGCGAAAAGTGGTTTTCAACACCAGCAGAAGTGCAAAATGTTGTTTTCAACGCCAGCACAAGTGCGGAAAGTGGTTTCGCAATACTGGCACATGTGTGAAAAGTGGTTTTAAATGCCAGCACCAGTGTGGAAAGTGGTTTTGCAACAATAACACAGGTGCAAAAAGTGGTTTTCAATGCCAGCACAAGTGCGAAAATTCGTTATCAACACGAGTACGAGGGCCGAAAGTGGTTTTCAATGCCAGCAGAAGTGTGGAAATTGGTTTTTGAAACACTAACACAAATGCGGATAATGGTTTGCAACACTAGCACGAGTGCGGAAAGTGGTTTGCAACACTAACACAAGTGCGATAAGTGGTTTTCAATGCCAGTACGAGTGCAAAAAGTGGTTTTTGCAACACTAGCGCAAGTGCGAAAAGTGGATTTGCAACACTAACACAAGTGCGAAAAGGGGTTTTGCAACACTAACACAAGTGCGAAAGTGGTTTTGCAACACTAACACATGTACGAAAAGGGGTTTTTCCACACTAATACAAGTGCAAAAGTGGTTTGCTGCACCAACACAAGTGCGAAAAGTGGTTTTTCAACACTAACACAAGTGCGAAATGTGGTTTTCAACACTAATACAAGTGCGAAAAGTGGTTTTTCAACACTAACACAAGTGCGAAAAGTGGTTTTTCAACACTAACACAAGTGCGAAAAGTGATTTTTCAACACTAACACAAGTGCGAAAAGTGGTTTTTCCACACTAATACAAGTGCAAAAGTGGTTTCCTGCACCAACACAAGTGCGAAAAGTGGTTTTTCAACACTAACACAAGTGCAAAAAGTGGTTTTTCAACACTATCACAAGTGCAAAAAGTGTTTTTTCCACACTAATACAAGTGCAAAAGTGGTTTCCTGCACCAACACAGGTGCGAAAAGTGGTTTTTCAACACTAACACAATTGCGTAAAGTGGTTTTTCAACACTATCACAACTGCAAAAGTGGTTGCCTGCACCAACACAAGTGCGAAAAGTGGTTTTTAAACACTAACACAAGTGCGAAAAGTGTTTTTTCAACACTATCACAAGTGGAAAAAGTATTTTTTCCACACTAATATAAGTGCAAACGTTGTTTCCTGCACCAACGCAAGTGCGAAAAGTGGTTTTTCAACACTAACACAAGTGCGAAAAGTGGTTTTTCAACACTAACACAAGTGCGAAAAGTGGTTTTTCAACACTATCACAAGTGCAAAAAGTGGTTTTTCAACACTAACACAAGTTCGAAAAGTGGTTTTTCCACACTAATACAAGTGCAAAAGTGGTTTCCTGCATCAACACAAGTGCGAAAAGTGGTTTTTCAACACTAACCCAAGTGCGAAAAGTGGTTTTTCAACACTAACACAAGTGCGAAAAGTGGTTTTTCAACACCAGCACAAGTGCGAAAAGTGGTTTTTCCACACCAATACAAGTGCAAAAGTGGTTTCCTGCACCAACACAAGTGCGAAAAGTGGTTTTTCAACACTAACACAAGTGCGAAAAGTCGTTTTTCAACACTAACACAAGTGCAAAAAGTGGTTTTTCAACACTAACACAAGTGCGAAAAGTGGTTTTTCAACACTAACACAAGTGCGAAAAGTGGTTTTTCAACACTAACACAAGTGCGAAAAGTGGTTTTTCCACACTAATACAAGTGCAAAAGTGGTTTCCTGCACCAACACAATTGCGAAAAGTGGTTTTTCAACACTAACACAAGTGCGAAAAGTGTTTTTTCAACACTAACACAAGTGCGAAAAGTGGTTTTTACACACTAATACAAGTGCAAAAGTGGTTTCCTGCACCAACACAAGTGCGAAAAGTGGTTTTTCAACACTAACACAAGTGCGAAAAGTGTTTTTTCAACACTATCACAAGTGCGAAAAGTGTTTTTTACACACTAATACAATTGCAAAAGTGGTTTCCTGCACCAACACAAGTGCGAAAAGTGGTTTTTCAACACTAACACAAGTGCGAAATGTGGTTTTTCAACACTATCACAAGTGCAAAAAGTGTTTTTTCCACACTAATACAAGTGCAAAAGTGGTTTCTTGCACCAACACAAGTGTGAAAAGTGGTTTTTCAACACTAACACAAGTGCGAAAAGTGGTTTTTCAACACTATCAAAAGTGCAAAAGTGGTTGCCTGCACCAACACAAGTGCGAAAAGTGGTTTTCAACACAAACACAAGTGCGAAAAGTGGTTTCCTGCACCAACACCAGTTGGGAAAGTGGTTTTCAACACGAGCACAAGTGCAATAAGTGGTTTTGCAACACCAACCCAATTGTGAAAAGTCGTTTTCAACACTAGCACGAGTGTGGAAAGTGGTTTTCAATGCCAGCATAAGTGTGGAAATTGGTGTTTGCAACACCAAGACAAATGCGAATTGTGGTTTTCAACACGAGAGCAAGTGCGAAAAGTGGTTTTGCAACACTAACACAAGTGCGAAAAGGGGTTTTGCAACACTAACACAAGTGTGAAAGTGGTTTTGCAACACTAACACAAGGGCGAAAGTGGTTTTGCAACACAAACAAGTGCGATAAGTGGTTTTCAAAGCCAGTACGAGTGCGGAAATTGGTTTTTGCAACGATAACACATGTATGAAAAGTGGTTTTGCAACACAAGCACGAGTGTGATAAGTGGTTTTCAACACCAGCACGGGCGTGGAAAGTGGTTTGCAACACTAACACAAGTGTGGAAAGTGGTTTTCAACACGAGCACAAGTGCCATAAGTGGTTTGCAACACCAACCCAATTGCGAAAAGTCGTTTTCAACACCAGCATAAGTGTGGAAATTGGTTTTCAACGCCAGCATAAGTGCGGAAATTGCTTTTTGCAACACCAACACAAATGCGAATAATGGTTTACAACACCAGCACGACTGCGGAAAGTGGTTTGCAAAACTAACACTCGTGTGGAAAGTGGATTTCAACACGAGCACAAGTGCAATAAGTGCTTTTGCAACACCAACCCAATTGCGAAAAGTCGTTTTCAACACGAGGACGAGTGCGGAAAGTGGTTTTCAACGCCAGCAGATTTGTGGAAATTGGTTTTTGCAACACTCACACAAATGCGAATATTGGTTTTCAGCACGAGCACGAGTCCAGAGAGTGGTTTGCAACACTAACACAGGTGTGGAAAGTAGTTTTCCACACGGGCACATGTGCGATAAGTGGTTTTGCAACATGAACCCAAATGCGAAAAGTGGTTTTCAACACTAGCACGACTGCGGAAAGTGGTTTTCAACACTAACCAAAGTGCGGAAAGTGCTTTGCAACACTAACACAAATGTGGAAAGTGGTTTTCAACACTAACACAAGTGTGAAAAGTGGTTTTGCACCACTAACACAAGTGCGAAAAGTGGTTTTGAACACTAACAGGAGCGCGAAAAGTGGTTTTCAACACCAGCAGAAGTGCAAAATGTTGTTTTCAACGCCAGCACAAGTGCGGAAAGTGGTTTCGCAATACTGGCACATGTGTGAAAAGTGTTTTTAAATGCCAGCACCAGTGTGGAAAGTGGTTTTGCAACAATAACACAGGTGCAAAAAGTGGTTTTCAATGCCAGCACAAGTGCGAAAATTCGTTATCAACACGAGTACGAGGGCCGAAAGTGGTTTTCAATGCCAGCAGAAGTGTGGAAATTGGTTTTTGAAACACTAACACAAATGCGGATAATGGTTTGCAACACTAGCACGAGTGCGGAAAGTGGTTTGCAACACTAACACAAGTGCGATAAGTGGTTTTCAATGCCAGTACGAGTGCAAAAAGTGGTTTTTGCAACACTAGCGCAAGTGCGAAAAGTGGATTTGCAACACTAACACAAGTGCGAAAAGGGGTTTTGCAACACTAACACAAGTGCGAAAGTGGTTTTGCAACACTAACACATGTACAAAAAGGGGTTTTTCCACACTAATACAAGTGCGAAATGTGGTTTTCAACACTAATACAAGTGCGAAAAGTGGTTTTTCAACACTAACACAAGTGCGAAAAGTGGTTTTTCAACACTAACACAAGTGCGAAAAGTGATTTTTCAACACTAACACAAGTGCGAAAAGTGGTTTTTCCACACTAATACAAGTGCAAAAGTGGTTTCCTGCACCAACACAAGTGCGAAAAGTGGTTTTTCAACACTATCACAAGTGCAAAAAGTGTTTTTTCCACACTAATACAAGTGCAAAAGTGGTTTCCTGCACCAACACAGGTGCGAAAAGTGGTTTTTCAACACTAACACAATTGCGTAAAGTGGTTTTTCAACACTATCACAACTGCAAAAGTGGTTGCCTGCACCAACACAAGTGCGAAAAGTGGTTTTTAAACACTAACACAAGTGCGAAAAGTGTTTTTTCAACACTATCACAAGTGGAAAAAGTATTTTTTCCACACTAATATAAGTGCAAACGTTGTTTCCTGCACCAACGCAAGTGCGAAAAGTGGTTTTTCAACACTAACACAAGTGCGAAAAGTGGTTTTTCAACACTAACACAAGTGCGAAAAGTGGTTTTTCAACACTATCACAAGTGCAAAAAGTGGTTTTTCAACACTAACACAAGTTCGAAAAGTGGTTTTTCCACACTAATACAAGTGCAAAAGTGGTTTCCTGCATCAACACAAGTGCGAAAAGTGGTTTTTCAACACTAACCCAAGTGCGAAAAGTGGTTTTTCAACACTAACACAAGTGCGAAAAGTGGTTTTTCAACACCAGCACAAGTGCGAAAAGTGGTTTTTCCACACTAATACAAGTGCAAAAGTGGTTTCCTGCACCAACACAAGTGCGAAAAGTGGTTTTTCAACACTAACACAAGTGCGAAAAGTCGTTTTTCAACACTAACACAAGTGCAAAAAGTGGTTTTTCAACACTAACACAAGTGCGAAAAGTGGTTTTTCAACACTAACACAAGTGCGAAAAGTGGTTTTTCAACACTAACACAAGTGCGAAAAGTGGTTTTTCCACACTAATACAAGTGCAAAAGTGGTTTCCTGCACCAACACAAGTGCGAAAAGTGGTTTTTCAACACTAACACAAGTGCGAAAAGTGGTTTTTCAACACTAACACAAGTGCGAAAAGTGGTTTTTACACACTAATACAAGTGCAAAAGTGGTTTCCTGCACCAAGACAAGTGCGAAAAGTGGTTTTTCAACACTAACACAAGTGCGAAAAGTGTTTTTTCAACACTATCACAAGTGCGAAAAGTGTTTTTTACACACTAATACAATTGCAAAAGTGGTTTCCTGCACCAACACAAGTGCGAAAAGTGGTTTTTCAACACTAACACAAGTGCGAAATGTGGTTTTTCAACACTATCACAAGTGCAAAAAGTGTTTTTTCCACACTAATACAAGTGCAAAAGTGGTTTCTTGCACCAACACAAGTGTGAAAAGTGGTTTTTCAACACTAACACAAGTGCGAAAAGTGGTTTTTCAACACTATCAAAAGTGCAAAAGTGGTTGCCTGCACCAACACAAGTGCGAAAAGTGGTTTTCAACACTAACACAAGTGCGAAAAGTGGTTTTCAACACTAACACAAGTGCGAAATGTGGTTTTTCAACACTAACACAAGTGCAAAAAGTGTTTTTTCCACACTAATACAAGTGCAAAAGTGGTTTCCTGCACCAACACAAGTGTGAAAAGTGGTTTTTCAACACTAACACAAGTGCGAAAAGTGGTTTTTCAACACTAATACAAGTGCAAAAGTGGTTTCCTGCACCAACACAAGTGCGAAAAGTGGTTTTTCAACACTAATACAAGTGCGGAAAAAGTGGTTTTTCAACACTAACACAAGTGCGAAAAGTGTTTTTTACACACTAACACAAGTGCAAAAGTGGTTTCCTGCACCAACACAAGTGCAAAAAGTGTTTTTTCCACACTAATACAAGTGCAAAAGTGGTTTCCTGCACCAACACAAGTACGAAAAGTGGTTTTTCAACACTAACACAAGTGCGAAAAGTGGTTTTTCAAAACTAACACAAGTGCGAAAAGTAGTTTTTCCACACTAATACAAGTGCAAAAGTGGTTTCCTGCACCAACACAAGTGCGAAAAGTGGTTTTTCAACACTAACACAAGTGCGAAAAGTGTTTTTTCAACACTATCACAAGTGCGAAAAGTGTTTTTTACACACTAATACAAATGCAAAAGTGGTTTCCTGCACCAACACAAGTGCGAAAAGTGGTTTTTCAACACTAACACAAGTGCAAAAAGTAGTTTTTCAACACTAACACAAGTGCGAAAAGTGGTTTTTCAACACTAACACAAGTGCGAAAAGTGGTTTTTCCACACTAATACAAGTGCAAAAAGTGTTTTTTCCACACTAATACAAGCGCAAAAGTGGTTTATTGCACCAACACAAGTGCGAAAAGTGGTTTTTCAACACTAACACAAGTGCGAAAAGTGGCTTTTCAACACTAACACAAGTGCGAAAAGTGTTTTTTACACACTAATACAAGTGCAAAAGTGGTTTCCTGCACCAACACAAGTGCGAAAAGTGGGTTTTCAACACTAACACAAGTGCGAAAAGTGGTTTTTCAACACTAACACAAGTGCGAAAAGTGGTTTTGCAACACTAACACAAGTGCGAAAAGGGGTTTTGCAACACTAACACAAGTGTTAAAGTGGTTTTGCAACACTAACACAAGGGCGAAAGTGGTTTTGCAACACAAGCAAGTGCGATAAGTGGTTTTCAAAGCCAGTACGAGTGCGGAAATTGGTTTTTGCAACGATAACACATGTATGAAAAGTGGTTTTGCAACACAAGCACGAGTGTGATAAGTGGTTTTCAACACCAGCACGGGCGTGGAAAGTGGTTTGCAACACTAACACAAGTGTGGAAAGTGGTTTTCAACACGAGCACAAGTGCCATAAGTGGTTTGCAACACCAACCCAATTGCGAAAAGTCGTTTTCAACACCAGCATAAGTGTGGAAATTGGTTTTCAACGCCAGCATAAGTGCGGAAATTGCTTTTTGCAACACCAACACAAATGCGAATAATGGTTTACAACACCAGCACGAGTGTGGAAAGTGGTTTGCAAAACTAACACTCGTGTGGAAAGTGGTTTTCAACACGAGGACGAGTGCGGAAAGTGGTTTTCAACGCCAGCAGATTTGTGGAAATAGGTTTTTGCAACACTCACACAAATGCGAATATTGGTTTTCAGCACGAGCACGAGTCCAGAGAGTGGTTTGCAACACTAACACAAGTGTGGAAAGTAGTTTTCCACACGGGCACATGTGCGATAAGTGGTTTTGCAACATGAACCCAAATGCGAAAAGTGGTTTTCAACACTAGCACGACTGCGGAAAGTGGTTTTCAACACTAACCAAAGTGCGGAAAGTGCTTTGCAACACTAACACAAGTGTAGAAAGTGGTTTTCAACACTAACACAAGTGTGAAAAGTGGTTTTGCACCACTAACACAAGTGCGAAAAGTGGTTTTGAACACTAACAGGAGCGTGAAAAGTGGTTTTCAACACCAGCAGAAGTGCAAAAAGTTGTTTTCAACGCCAGCATAAGTGCGGAAAGTGGTTTCACAATACTGGCACATGTGTGAAAAGTGGTTTTAAATGCCAGCAACAGTGTGGAAAGTGGTTTTGCAACAATAACACAGGTGCAAAAAGTGGTTTTCAATGCCAGCACAAGTGCGAAAATTCGTTATCAACACGAGTACGAGGGCCGAAAGTGGTTTTCAATGCCAGCAGAAGTGTGGAAATTGGTTTTTGAAACACTAACACAAATGCGGATAATGGTTTGCAACACTAGCACGAGTGCGGAAAGTGGTTTGCAACACTAACACAAGTGCGATAAGTGGTTTTCAATGCCAGTACGCGTGCAAAAAGTGGTTTTTGCAACACTAGCGCAAGTGCGAAAAGTGGATTTGCAACACTAACACAAGTGCGAAAAGGGGTTTTGCAACACTAACACAAGTGCGAAAGTGGTTTTGCAACACTAACACATGTACGAAAAGGAGTTTTTCCACACTAATACAAGTGCAAAAGTGGTTTGCTGCACCAACACAAGTGCGAAAAGTGGTTTTTCAACACTAACACAAGTGCGAAAAGTGGTTTTTCAACACTAACACAAGTGCGAAAAGTGGTTTTTCAACACTAACACAAGTGCGAAAAGTGGTTTTTCAACACCAACACAAGTGCGAAAAGTGATTTTTCAACACTAACACAAGTGCGAAAAGTGGTTTTTCCACACTAATACAAGTGCAAAAGTGGTTTCCTGCACCAACACAAGTGTGAAAAGTGGTTTTTCAACACTAACACAAGTGCAAAAAGTGGTTTTTCAACACTATCACAAGTGCAAAAAGTGTTTTTTCCACACTAATACAAGTGCAAAAGTGGTTTCCTGCACCAACACAGGTGCGAAAAGTGGTTTTTCAACACTAACACAAGTGCGTAAAGTGGTTTTTCAACACTATCACAACTGCAAAAGTGGTTGCCTGCACCAACACAAGTGCGAAAAGTGGTTTTTCAACACTAACACAAGTGCGAAAAGTGTTTTTTCAACACTATCACAAGTGGAAAAAGTATTTTTTCCACACTAATATAAGTGCAAAAGTTGTTTCCTGCACCAACGCAAGTGCGAAAAGTGGTTTTTCAACACTAACACAAGTGCGAAAAGTGGTTTTTCAACACTAACACAAGTGCGAAAAGTGGTTTTTCAACACTATCACAAGTGCAAAAAGTGGTTTTTCAACACTAACACAAGTTCGAAAAGTGGTTTTTCCACACTAATACAAGTGCAAAAGTGGTTTCCTGCATCAACACAAGTGCGAAAAGTGGTTTTTCAACACTAACACAAGTGCGAAAAGTGGTTTTTCAACACTAACACAAGTGCGAAAAGTGGTTTTTCAACACCAGCACAAGTGCGAAAAGTGGTTTTTCCACACTAATACAAGTGCAAAAGTGGTTTCCTGCACCAACACAAGTGCGAAAAGTGGTTTTTCAACACTAACACAAGTGCGAAAAGTCGTTTTTCAACACTAACATAAGTGCAAAAAGTGGTTTTTCAACACTAACACAAGAGCGAAAAGTAGTTTTTCAACACTAACACAAGTGCGAAAAGTGGTTTTTCAACACTAACACAAGTGCGAAAAGTGGTTTTTCCACACTAATACAAGTGCAAAAGTGGTTTCCTGCACCAACACAAGTGCGAAAAGTGGTTTTTCAACACTAACACAAGTGCGAAAAGTGGTTTTTCAACACTAACACAAGTGCGAAAAGTGGTTTTTCCACACTAATACAAGTGCAAAAGTGGTTTCCTGCACCAACACAAGTGCGAAAAGTGGTTTTTCAACACTAACACAAGTGCGAAATGTCGTTTTTCAACACTATCACAAGTGCAAAAAGTGTTTTTTCCACACTAATACAAGTGCAAAAGTGGTTTCTTGCACCAACACAAGTGTGAAAAGTGGTTTTTCAACACTAACACAAGTGCGAAAAGTGGTTTTTCAACACTAACACAAGTGCGAAAAGTGGTTTTTCAACACTATCAAAAGTGCAAAAGTGGTTGCCTGCACCAACACAAGTGCGAAAAGTGGTTTTCCAACACTAACACAAGTGCGAAATGTGGTTTTTCAACACTATCACAAGTGCAAAAAGTGTTTTTTCCACACTAATACAAGTGCAAAAGTGGTTTCCTGCACCAACACAAGTGTGAAAAGTGGTTTTTCAACACTAACACAAGTGCGAAAAGTGGTTTTTCAACACTAATACAAGTGCAAAAGTGGTTTCCTGCACCAACACAAGTGCGAAAAGTGGTTTTTCAGCACTAACACAAGTGCGAAAAGTGGTTTTTCAACACTAACACAAGTGCGAAAAGTGTTTTTTACACACTAATACAAGTGCAAAAGTGGTTTCCTGCACCAACACAAGTGCAAAAAGTGTTTTTTCCACACTAATACAAGTGCAAAAGTGGTTTTCTGCACCAACACAAGTGCGAAAAGTGGTTTTTCAACACTAACACAAGTGCGAAAAGTGGTTTTTCAACACTAACACAAGTGCAAAATGTGGTTTTTCTACACTAATACACGTGCAAAAGTGGTTTCCTGCACCAACACAAGTGCGAAAAGTGGTTTTTCAACACTAACACAAGTGCGAAAAGTGGTTTTTCAACACCAACACAGGGTGCGAAAAGTGGTTTTTCGACACTAATACAAGTGCAAAAGTGGTTTCCTGCACCAACACAAGTGCGAAAAGTGGTTTTTCAACACTAACACAAGTGCGAAAAGTGGTTTTTCAACACTAACACAAGTGCGAAAAGTGGTTTTTCAACACTAACACAAGTGCGAAAAGTGTTTTTTCAACACTAATACAAGTGCAAAAAGTGTTTTTTCCACACTAATACAAGTGCAAAAGTGGTTTCCTGCACCAGCACAAGTGCGAAAAGTGGTTTTTCAACACTAACACAAGTGCGAAAAGTGGTTTTTCAACACTAACACAAGTGCGAAAAGTGTTTTTTCCACACTAATACAAGTGCAAAAGTGGTTTCCTGCACCAACACAAGTGCGAAAAGTGGTTTTTCAACACTAACACAAGTGCGAAAAGTGGTTTTTCCACACTAATACAAGTGCAAAAGTGGTTTCCTGCACCAACACAAGTGCGAAAAGTGGTTTTTCAACACTAACACAAGTGCGAAAAGTGGTTTTTCAACACTAACACAAGTGCGAAAAGTGGTTTTTCAACACTATCACAAGTGCAAAAGTGGTTTCCTGCACGAACACAAGTGCGAAAAGTGGTTTTTCAACACTAACACAAGTGCGAAAAGTGTTTTTTCAACACTATCACAAGTGCAAAAAGTGTTTTTTCCAAACTAATACAAGTGCAAAAGTGGTTTCCTGCACCAACACAAGTGCGAAAAGTGGTTTTTCAACACTAACACAAGTGCGAAAAGTGGTTTTTCCACACTAATACAAGTGCGAAAAGTGGTTTTTCAACACTAATACAAGTGCGAGAAGTGGTTTTTCAACACTAACACAAGTGCGAAAAGTGGTTTTTCAACACTAACACAAGTGCGAAAAGTGGTTTTTCCACACTAATACAAGTGCGAAAAGTGGTTTTTCAACACTAATACAAGTGCGAAAAGTGGTTTTTCAACACTATCACAAGTGCAAAAGTGGTTTCCTGCACCAACACAAGTGCGAAAAGTGGTTTTTCAACACTAACACAAGTGCGAAAAGTGTTTTTTCAACACTATCACAAGTGCAAAAAGTGTTTTTTCCACACTAATACAAGTGCAAAAGTGGTTTCCTGCACCAACACAAGTGCGAAAAGTGGTTTTTCAACACTAACACAAGTGCGAAAAGTGGTTTTTCAACACTAACACAAGTGCAAAAAGTGGTTTTTCCACACCAATACAAGTGCAAAAGTGGTTTCCTGCACCAACACAAGTGCGAAAAGTGGTTTTTCAACACTAACACAAGTGCGTAAAGTGGTTTTTCAACACTAACACAAGTGCGAAAAGTGTTTTTTCCACACTAATACAAGTGCAAAAGTGGTTTCCTGCACCAACACAAGTGCGAAAAGTGGTTTTTCAACACTAACACAAGTATGAAAAGTGCTTTTTAAACACTATCACAAGTGCAAAAAGTGTTTTTTCCACACTAATACAAGTGCAAAAGTGGTTTCCTGCACCAACACAAGTGCGAAAAGTGGTTTTTCAACACTAACACAAGTGCGTAAAGTGGTTTTTCAACACTATCACAACTGCAAAAGTGGTTGCCTGCACCAACACAAGTGCGAAAAGTGGTTTTTCAACACTAACACAAGTGCGAAAAGTGTTTTTTCAACACTATCACAAGTGGAAAAAGTATTTTTTCCACACTAATATAAGTGCAAAAGTTGTTTCCTGCACCAACGCAAGTGAGAAAAGTGGTTTTTCAACACTAACACAAGTGCGAAAAGTGGTTTTTCAACACTAACACAAGTGCGAAAAGTGGTTTTTCAACACTATCACAAGTGCAAAAAGTGGTTTTTCAACACTAACACAAGTTCGAAAAGTGGTTTTTCCACACTAATACAAGTGCAAAAGTGGTTTCCTGCATCAACACAAGTGCGAAAAGTGGTTTTTCAACACTAACACAAGTGCGAAAAGTGGTTTTTCAACACTAACACAAGTGCGAAAAGTGGTTTTCAACACCAGCACAAGTGCGAAAAGTGGTTTTTCCACACTAATACAAGTGCAAAAGTGGTTTCCTGCACCAACACAAGTGCGAAAAGTGGTTTTTCAACACTAACACAGTGCGAAAAGTCGTTTTTCAACACTAACACAAGTGCAAAAAGTGGTTTTTCAACACTAACACAAGTGCGAAAAGTGGTTTTTCAACACTAACACAAGTGCGAAAAGTGGTTTTTCAACACTAACACAAGTGCGAAAAGTGGTTTTTCCACACTAATACAAGTGCAAAAGTGGTTTCCTGCACCAACACAAGTGCGAAAAGTGGTTTTTCAACACTAACACAAGTGCGAAAAGTGGTTTTTCAACACTAACACAAGTGCGAAAAGTGGTTTTTCCACACTAATACAAGTGCAAAAGTGGTTTCCTGCACCAACACAAGTGCGAAAAGTGGTTTTTCAACACTAACACAAGTGCGAAAAGTGTTTTTTCAACACTATCACAAGTGCGAAAAGTGTTTTTTACACACTAATACAATTGCAAAAGTGGTTTCCTGCACCAACACAAGTGCGAAAAGTGGTTTTTCAACACTAACACAAGTGCGAAATGTCGTTTTTCAACACTATCACAAGTGCAAAAAGTGTTTTTTCCACACTAATACAAGTGCAAAAGTGGTTTCTTGCACCAACACAAGTGTGAAAAGTGGTTTTTCAACACTAACACAAGTGCGAAAAGTGGTTTTTCAACACTATCAAAAGTGCAAAAGTGGTTGCCTGCACCAACACAAGTGCGAAAAGTGGTTTTCAACACTAACACAAGTGCGAAAAGTGGTTTTCAACACTAACACAAGTGCGAAATGTGGTTTTTCAACACTAACACAAGTGCAAAAAGTGTTTTTTCCACACTAATACAAGTGCAAAAGTGGTTTCCTGCACCAACACAAGTGTGAAAAGTGGTTTTTCAACACTAACACAAGTGCGAAAAGTGGTTTTTCAACACTAATACAAGTGCAAAAGTGGTTTCCTGCACCAACACAAGTGCGAAAAGTGGTTTTTCAACACTAATACAAGTGCGAAAAGTGGTTTTTCAACACTAACACAAGTGCGAAAAGTGTTTTTTACACACTAACACAAGTGCAAAAGTGGTTTCCTGCACCAACACAAGTGCAAAAAGTGTTTTTTCCACACTAATACAAGTGCAAAAGTGGTTTCCTGCACCAACACAAGTACGAAAAGTGGTTTTTCAACACTAACACAAGTGCGAAAAGTGGTTTTTCAAAACTAACACAAGTGCGAAAAGTAGTTTTTCCACACTAATACAAGTGCAAAAGTGGTTTCCTGCACCAACACAAGTGCGAAAAGTGGTTTTTCAACACTAACACAAGTGCGAAAAGTGTTTTTTCAACACTATCACAAGTGCGAAAAGTGTTTTTTACACACTAATACAAATGCAAAAGTGGTTTCCTGCACCAACACAAGTGCGAAAAGTGGTTTTTCAACACTAACACAAGTGCAAAAAGTAGTTTTTCAACACTAACACAAGTGCGAAAAGTGGTTTTTCAACACTAACACAAGTGCGAAAAGTGGTTTTTCCACACTAATACAAGTGCAAAAAGTGTTTTTTCCACACTAATACAAGCGCAAAAGTGGTTTATTGCACCAACACAAGTGCGAAAAGTGGTTTTTCAACACTAACACAAGTGCGAAAAGTGGCTTTTCAACACTAACACAAGTGCGAAAAGTGTTTTTTACACACTAATACAAGTGCAAAAGTGGTTTCCTGCACCAACACAAGTGCGAAAAGTGGGTTTTCAACACTAACACAAGTGCGAAAAGTGGTTTTTCAACACTAACACAAGTGCGAAAAGTGGTTTTGCAACACTAACACAAGTGCGAAAAGGGGTTTTGCAACACTAACACAAGTGTTAAAGTGGTTTTGCAACACTAACACAAGGGCGAAAGTGGTTTTGCAACACAAGCAAGTGCGATAAGTGGTTTTCAAAGCCAGTACGAGTGCGGAAATTGGTTTTTGCAACGATAACACATGTATGAAAAGTGGTTTTGCAACACAAGCACGAGTGTGATAAGTGGTTTTCAACACCAGCACGGGCGTGGAAAGTGGTTTGCAACACTAACACAAGTGTGGAAAGTGGTTTTCAACACGAGCACAAGTGCCATAAGTGGTTTGCAACACCAACCCAATTGCGAAAAGTCGTTTTCAACACCAGCATAAGTGTGGAAATTGGTTTTCAACGCCAGCATAAGTGCGGAAATTGCTTTTTGCAACACCAACACAAATGCGAATAATGGTTTACAACACCAGCACGAGTGTGGAAAGTGGTTTGCAAAACTAACACTCGTGTGGAAAGTGGTTTTCAACACGAGGACGAGTGCGGAAAGTGGTTTTCAACGCCAGCAGATTTGTGGAAATAGGTTTTTGCAACACTCACACAAATGCGAATATTGGTTTTCAGCACGAGCACGAGTCCAGAGAGTGGTTTGCAACACTAACACAAGTGTGGAAAGTAGTTTTCCACACGGGCACATGTGCGATAAGTGGTTTTGCAACATGAACCCAAATGCGAAAAGTGGTTTTCAACACTAGCACGACTGCGGAAAGTGGTTTTCAACACAAACCAAAGTGCGGAAAGTGCTTTGCAACACTAACACAAGTGTAGAAAGTGGTTTTCAACACTAACACAAGTGTGAAAAGTGGTTTTGCACCACTAACACAAGTGCGAAAAGTGGTTTTGAACACTAACAGGAGCGTGAAAAGTGGTTTTCAACACCAGCAGAAGTGCAAAAAGTTGTTTTCAACGCCAGCATAAGTGCGGAAAGTGGTTTCACAATACTGGCACATGTGTGAAAAGTGGTTTTAAATGCCAGCAACAGTGTGGAAAGTGGTTTTGCAACAATAACACAGGTGCAAAAAGTGGTTTTTCAACACTATCACAAGTGCAAAAAGTGGTTTTTCAACACTAACACAAGTTCGAAAAGTGGTTTTTCCACACTAATACAAGTGCAAAAGTGGTTTCCTGCATCAACACAAGTGCGAAAAGTGGTTTTTCAACACTAACACAAGTGCGAAAAGTGGTTTTTCAACACTAACACAAGTGCGAAAAGTGGTTTTCAACACCAGCACAAGTGCGAAAAGTGGTTTTTCCACACTAATACAAGTGCAAAAGTGGTTTCCTGCACCAACACAAGTGCGAAAAGTGGTTTTTCAACACTAACACAGTGCGAAAAGTCGTTTTTCAACACTAACACAAGTGCAAAAAGTGGTTTTTCAACACTAACACAAGTGCGAAAAGTGGTTTTTCAACACTAACACAAGTGCGAAAAGTGGTTTTTCAACACTAACACAAGTGCGAAAAGTGGTTTTTCCACACTAATACAAGTGCAAAAGTGGTTTCCTGCACCAACACAAGTGCGAAAAGTGGTTTTTCAACACTAACACAAGTGCGAAAAGTGGTTTTTCAACACTAACACAAGTGCGAAAAGTGGTTTTTCCACACTAATACAAGTGCAAAAGTGGTTTCCTGCACCAACACAAGTGCGAAAAGTGGTTTTTCAACACTAACACAAGTGCGAAAAGTGTTTTTTCAACACTATCACAAGTGCGAAAAGTGTTTTTTACACACTAATACAATTGCAAAAGTGGTTTCCTGCACCAACACAAGTGCGAAAAGTGGTTTTTCAACACTAACACAAGTGCGAAATGTCGTTTTTCAACACTATCACAAGTGCAAAAAGTGTTTTTTCCACACTAATACAAGTGCAAAAGTGGTTTCTTGCACCAACACAAGTGTGAAAAGTGGTTTTTCAACACTAACACAAGTGCGAAAAGTGGTTTTTCAACACTATCAAAAGTGCAAAAGTGGTTGCCTGCACCAACACAAGTGCGAAAAGTGGTTTTCAACACTAACACAAGTGCGAAAAGTGGTTTTCAACACTAACACAAGTGCGAAATGTGGTTTTTCAACACTAACACAAGTGCAAAAAGTGTTTTTTCCACACTAATACAAGTGCAAAAGTGGTTTCCTGCACCAACACAAGTGTGAAAAGTGGTTTTTCAACACTAACACAAGTGCGAAAAGTGGTTTTTCAACACTAATACAAGTGCAAAAGTGGTTTCCTGCACCAACACAAGTGCGAAAAGTGGTTTTTCAACACTAATACAAGTGCGAAAAGTGGTTTTTCAACACTAACACAAGTGCGAAAAGTGTTTTTTACACACTAACACAAGTGCAAAAGTGGTTTCCTGCACCAACACAAGTGCAAAAAGTGTTTTTTCCACACTAATACAAGTGCAAAAGTGGTTTCCTGCACCAACACAAGTACGAAAAGTGGTTTTTCAACACTAACACAAGTGCGAAAAGTGGTTTTTCAAAACTAACACAAGTGCGAAAAGTAGTTTTTCCACACTAATACAAGTGCAAAAGTGGTTTCCTGCACCAACACAAGTGCGAAAAGTGGTTTTTCAACACTAACACAAGTGCGAAAAGTGTTTTTTCAACACTATCACAAGTGCGAAAAGTGTTTTTTACACACTAATACAAATGCAAAAGTGGTTTCCTGCACCAACACAAGTGCGAAAAGTGGTTTTTCAACACTAACACAAGTGCAAAAAGTAGTTTTTCAACACTAACACAAGTGCGAAAAGTGGTTTTTCAACACTAACACAAGTGCGAAAAGTGGTTTTTCCACACTAATACAAGTGCAAAAAGTGTTTTTTCCACACTAATACAAGCGCAAAAGTGGTTTATTGCACCAACACAAGTGCGAAAAGTGGTTTTTCAACACTAACACAAGTGCGAAAAGTGGCTTTTCAACACTAACACAAGTGCGAAAAGTGTTTTTTACACACTAATACAAGTGCAAAAGTGGTTTCCTGCACCAACACAAGTGCGAAAAGTGGGTTTTCAACACTAACACAAGTGCGAAAAGTGGTTTTTCAACACTAACACAAGTGCGAAAAGTGGTTTTGCAACACTAACACAAGTGCGAAAAGGGGTTTTGCAACACTAACACAAGTGTTAAAGTGGTTTTGCAACACTAACACAAGGGCGAAAGTGGTTTTGCAACACAAGCAAGTGCGATAAGTGGTTTTCAAAGCCAGTACGAGTGCGGAAATTGGTTTTTGCAACGATAACACATGTATGAAAAGTGGTTTTGCAACACAAGCACGAGTGTGATAAGTGGTTTTCAACACCAGCACGGGCGTGGAAAGTGGTTTGCAACACTAACACAAGTGTGGAAAGTGGTTTTCAACACGAGCACAAGTGCCATAAGTGGTTTGCAACACCAACCCAATTGCGAAAAGTCGTTTTCAACACCAGCATAAGTGTGGAAATTGGTTTTCAACGCCAGCATAAGTGCGGAAATTGCTTTTTGCAACACCAACACAAATGCGAATAATGGTTTACAACACCAGCACGAGTGTGGAAAGTGGTTTGCAAAACTAACACTCGTGTGGAAAGTGGTTTTCAACACGAGGACGAGTGCGGAAAGTGGTTTTCAACGCCAGCAGATTTGTGGAAATAGGTTTTTGCAACACTCACACAAATGCGAATATTGGTTTTCAGCACGAGCACGAGTCCAGAGAGTGGTTTGCAACACTAACACAAGTGTGGAAAGTAGTTTTCCACACGGGCACATGTGCGATAAGTGGTTTTGCAACATGAACCCAAATGCGAAAAGTGGTTTTCAACACTAGCACGACTGCGGAAAGTGGTTTTCAACACAAACCAAAGTGCGGAAAGTGCTTTGCAACACTAACACAAGTGTAGAAAGTGGTTTTCAACACTAACACAAGTGTGAAAAGTGGTTTTGCACCACTAACACAAGTGCGAAAAGTGGTTTTGAACACTAACAGGAGCGTGAAAAGTGGTTTTCAACACCAGCAGAAGTGCAAAAAGTTGTTTTCAACGCCAGCATAAGTGCGGAAAGTGGTTTCACAATACTGGCACATGTGTGAAAAGTGGTTTTAAATGCCAGCAACAGTGTGGAAAGTGGTTTTGCAACAATAACACAGGTGCAAAAAGTGGTTTTCAATGCCAGCACAAGTGCGAAAATTCGTTATCAACACGAGTACGAGGGCCGAAAGTGGTTTTCAATGCCAGCAGAAGTGTGGAAATTGGTTTTTGAAACACTAACACAAATGCGGATAATGGTTTGCAACACTAGCACGAGTGCGGAAAGTGGTTTGCAACACTAACACAAGTGCGATAAGTGGTTTTCAATGCCAGTACGCGTGCAAAAAGTGGTTTTTGCAACACTAGCGCAAGTGCGAAAAGTGGATTTGCAACACTAACACAAGTGCGAAAAGGGGTTTTGCAACACTAACACAAGTGCGAAAGTGGTTTTGCAACACTAACACATGTACGAAAAGGGGTTTTTCCACACTAATACAAGTGCAAAAGTGGTTTGCTGCACCAACACAAGTGCGAAAAGTGGTTTTTCAACACTAACACAAGTGCGAAAAGTGGTTTTTCAACACTAACACAAGTGCGAAAAGTGGTTTTTCAACACTAACACAAGTGCGAAAAGTGGTTTTTCAACACCAACACAAGTGCGAAAAGTGATTTTTCAACACTAACACAAGTGCGAAAAGTGGTTTTTCCACACTAATACAAGTGCAAAAGTGGTTTCCTGCACCAACACAAGTGTGAAAAGTGGTTTTTCAACACTAACACAAGTGCAAAAAGTGGTTTTTCAACACTATCACAAGTGCAAAAAGTGTTTTTTCCACACTAATACAAGTGCAAAAGTGGTTTCCTGCACCAACACAGGTGCGAAAAGTGGTTTTTCAACACTAACACAAGTGCGTAAAGTGGTTTTTCAACACTATCACAACTGCAAAAGTGGTTGCCTGCACCAACACAAGTGCGAAAAGTGTTTTTTCAACACTATCACAAGTGGAAAAAGTATTTTTTCCACACTAATATAAGTGCAAAAGTTGTTTCCTGCACCAACGCAAGTGCGAAAAGTGGTTTTTCAACACTAACACAAGTGCGAAAAGTGGTTTTTCAACACTAACACAAGTGCGAAAAGTGGTTTTTCAACACTATCACAAGTGCAAAAAGTGGTTTTTCAACACTAACACAAGTTCGAAAAGTGGTTTTTCCACACTAATACAAGTGCAAAAGTGGTTTCCTGCATCAACACAAGTGCGAAAAGTGGTTTTTCAACACTAACACAAGTGCGAAAAGTGGTTTTTCAACACTAACACAAGTGCGAAAAGTGGTTTTTCAACACCAGCACAAGTGCGAAAAGTGGTTTTTCCACACTAATACAAGTGCAAAAGTGGTTTCCTGCACCAACACAAGTGCGAAAAGTGGTTTTTCAACACTAACACAAGTGCGAAAAGTCGTTTTTCAACACTAACACAAGTGCAAAAAGTGGTTTTTCAACACTAACACAAGAGCGAAAAGTAGTTTTTCAACACTAACACAAGTGCGAAAAGTGGTTTTTCAACACTAACACAAGTGCGAAAAGTGGTTTTTCCACACTAATACAAGTGCAAAAGTGGTTTCCTGCACCAACACAAGTGCGAAAAGTGGTTTTTCAACACTAACACAAGTGCGAAAAGTGGTTTTTCAACACTAACACAAGTGCGAAAAGTGGTTTTTCCACACTAATACAAGTGCAAAAGTGGTTTCCTGCACCAACACAAGTGCGAAAAGTGGTTTTTCAACACTAACACAAGTGCGAAATGTCGTTTTTCAACACTATCACAAGTGCAAAAAGTGTTTTTTCCACACTAATACAAGTGCAAAAGTGGTTTCTTGCACCAACACAAGTGTGAAAAGTGGTTTTTCAACACTAACACAAGTGCGAAAAGTGGTTTTTCAACACTAACACAAGTGCGAAAAGTGGTTTTTCAACACTATCAAAAGTGCAAAAGTGGTTGCCTGCACCAACACAAGTGCGAAAAGTGGTTTTCCAACACTAACACAAGTGCGAAATGTGGTTTTTCAACACTATCACAAGTGCAAAAAGTGTTTTTTACACACTAATACAAGTGCAAAAGTGGTTTCCTGCACCAACACAAGTGTGAAAAGTGGTTTTTCAACACTAACACAAGTGCGAAAAGTGGTTTTTCAACACTAATACAAGTGCAAAAGTGGTTTCCTGCACCAACACAAGTGCGAAAAGTGGTTTTTCAGCACTAATACAAGTGCGAAAAGTGGTTTTTCAACACTAACACAAGTGCGAAAAGTGTTTTTTACACACTAATACAAGTGCAAAAGTGGTTTCCTGCACCAACACAAGTGCAAAAAGTGTTTTTTCCACACTAATACAAGTGCAAAAGTGGTTTTCTGCACCAACACAAGTGCGAAAAGTGGTTTTTCAACACTAACACAAGTGCGAAAAGTGGTTTTTCAACACTAACACAAGTGCAAAATGTGGTTTTTCTACACTAATACACGTGCAAAAGTGGTTTCCTGCACCAACACAAGTGCGAAAAGTGGTTTTTCAACACTAACACAAGTGCGAAAAGTGGTTTTTCAACACCAACACAGGGTGCGAAAAGTGGTTTTTCGACACTAATACAAGTGCAAAAGTGGTTTCCTGCACCAACACAAGTGCGAAAAGTGGTTTTTCAACACTAACACAAGTGCGAAAAGTGGTTTTTCAACACTAACACAAGTGCGAAAAGTGGTTTTTCAACACTAACACAAGTGCGAAAAGTGTTTTTTCAACACTAATACAAGTGCAAAAAGTGTTTTTTCCACACTAATACAAGTGCAAAAGTGGTTTCCTGCACCAGCACAAGTGCGAAAAGTGGTTTTTCAACACTAACACAAGTGCGAAAAGTGGTTTTTCAACACTAACACAAGTGCGAAAAGTGTTTTTTCCACACTAATACAAGTGCAAAAGTGGTTTCCTGCACCAACACAAGTGCGAAAAGTGGTTTTTCAACACTAACACAAGTGCGAAAAGTGGTTTTTCCACACTAATACAAGTGCAAAAGTGGTTTCCTGCACCAACACAAGTGCGAAAAGTGGTTTTTCAACACTAACACAAGTGCGAAAAGTGGTTTTTCAACACTAACACAAGTGCGAAAAGTGGTTTTTCAACACTATCACAAGTGCAAAAGTGGTTTCCTGCACGAACACAAGTGCGAAAAGTGGTTTTTCAACACTAACACAAGTGCGAAAAGTGTTTTTTCAACACTATCACAAGTGCAAAAAGTGTTTTTTCCAAACTAATACAAGTGCAAAAGTGGTTTCCTGCACCAACACAAGTGCGAAAAGTGGTTTTTCAACACTAACACAAGTGCGAGAAGTGGTTTTTCAACACTAACACAGGTGCGAAAAGTGGTTTTTCCACACTAATACAAGTGCGAAAAGTGGTTTTTCAACACTAATACAAGTGCGAAAAGTGGTTTTTCAACACTATCACAAGTGCAAAAGTGGTTTCCTGCACCAACACAAGTGCGAAAAGTGGTTTTTCAACACTAACACAAGTGCGAAAAGTGTTTTTTCAACACTATCACAAGTGCAAAAAGTGTTTTTTCCACACTAATACAAGTGCAAAAGTGGTTTCCTGCACCAACACAAGTGCGAAAAGTGGTTTTTCAACACTAACACAAGTGCGAAAAGTGGTTTTTCAACACTAACACAAGTGCAAAAAGTGTTTTTTCCACACTCATACAAGTGCAAAAGTGGTTTCCTGCACCAACACAAGTGCAAAAAGTGGTTTTTCAACACTAACACAAATGCGAAAAGTGGTTTTTCAACACTAACACAAGTGCGAAAAGTGGTTTTTCAACACTATCACAAGTGCAAAAAGTGGTTTTTCAACACTAACACAAGTTCGAAAAGTGGTTTTTCCACACTAATACAAGTGCAAAAGTGGTTTCCTGCATCAACACAAGTGCGAAAAGTGGTTTTTCAACACTAACACAAGTGCGAAAAGTGGTTTTTCAACACTAACACAAGTGCGAAAAGTGGTTTTTCAACACCAGCACAAGTGCGAAAAGTGGTTTTTCCACACTAATACAAGTGCAAAAGTGGTTTCCTGCACCAACACAAGTGCGAAAAGTGGTTTTTCAACACTAACACAAGTGCGAAAAGTCGTTTTTCAACACTAACACAAGTGCAAAAAGTGGTTTTTCAACACTAACACAAGAGCGAAAAGTAGTTTTTCAACACTAACACAAGTGCGAAAAGTGGTTTTTCAACACTAACACAAGTGCGAAAAGTGGTTTTTCCACACTAATACAAGTGCAAAAGTGGTTTCCTGCACCAACACAAGTGCGAAAAGTGGTTTTTCAACACTAACACAAGTGCGAAAAGTGGTTTTTCAACACTAACACAAGTGCGAAAAGTGGTTTTTCCACACTAATACAAGTGCAAAAGTGGTTTCCTGCACCAACACAAGTGCGAAAAGTGGTTTTTCAACACTAACACAAGTGCGAAATGTCGTTTTTCAACACTATCACAAGTGCAAAAAGTGTTTTTTCCACACTAATACAAGTGCAAAAGTGGTTTCTTGCACCAACACAAGTGTGAAAAGTGGTTTTTCAACACTAACACAAGTGCGAAAAGTGGTTTTTCAACACTAACACAAGTGCGAAAAGTGGTTTTTCAACACTATCAAAAGTGCAAAAGTGGTTGCCTGCACCAACACAAGTGCGAAAAGTGGTTTTCCAACACTAACACAAGTGCGAAATGTGGTTTTTCAACACTATCACAAGTGCAAAAAGTGTTTTTTCCACACTAATACAAGTGCAAAAGTGGTTTCCTGCACCAACACAAGTGTGAAAAGTGGTTTTTCAACACTAACACAAGTGCGAAAAGTGGTTTTTCAACACTAATACAAGTGCAAAAGTGGTTTCCTGCACCAACACAAGTGCGAAAAGTGGTTTTTCAGCACTAATACAAGTGCGAAAAGTGGTTTTTCAACACTAACACAAGTGCGAAAAGTGTTTTTTACACACTAATACAAGTGCAAAAGTGGTTTCCTGCACCAACACAAGTGCAAAAAGTGTTTTTTCCACACTAATACAAGTGCAAAAGTGGTTTTCTGCACCAACACAAGTGCGAAAAGTGGTTTTTCAACACTAACACAAGTGCGAAAAGTGGTTTTTCAACACTAACACAAGTGCAAAATGTGGTTTTTCTACACTAATACACGTGCAAAAGTGGTTTCCTGCACCAACACAAGTGCGAAAAGTGGTTTTTCAACACTAACACAAGTGCGAAAAGTGGTTTTTCAACACCAACACAGGGTGCGAAAAGTGGTTTTTCGACACTAATACAAGTGCAAAAGTGGTTTCCTGCACCAACACAAGTGCGAAAAGTGGTTTTTCAACACTAACACAAGTGCGAAAAGTGGTTTTTCAACACTAACACAAGTGCGAAAAGTGGTTTTTCAACACTAACACAAGTGCGAAAAGTGTTTTTTCAACACTAATACAAGTGCAAAAAGTGTTTTTTCCACACTAATACAAGTGCAAAAGTGGTTTCCTGCACCAGCACAAGTGCGAAAAGTGGTTTTTCAACACTAACACAAGTGCGAAAAGTGGTTTTTCAACACTAACACAAGTGCGAAAAGTGTTTTTTCCACACTAATACAAGTGCAAAAGTGGTTTCCTGCACCAACACAAGTGCGAAAAGTGGTTTTTCAACACTAACACAAGTGCGAAAAGTGGTTTTTCCACACTAATACAAGTGCAAAAGTGGTTTCCTGCACCAACACAAGTGCGAAAAGTGGTTTTTCAACACTAACACAAGTGCGAAAAGTGGTTTTTCAACACTAACACAAGTGCGAAAAGTGGTTTTTCAACACTATCACAAGTGCAAAAGTGGTTTCCTGCACGAACACAAGTGCGAAAAGTGGTTTTTCAACACTAACACAAGTGCGAAAAGTGTTTTTTCAACACTATCACAAGTGCAAAAAGTGTTTTTTCCAAACTAATACAAGTGCAAAAGTGGTTTCCTGCACCAACACAAGTGCGAAAAGTGGTTTTTCAACACTAACACAAGTGCGAGAAGTGGTTTTTCAACACTAACACAGGTGCGAAAAGTGGTTTTTCCACACTAATACAAGTGCGAAAAGTGGTTTTTCAACACTAATACAAGTGCGAAAAGTGGTTTTTCAACACTATCACAAGTGCAAAAGTGGTTTCCTGCACCAACACAAGTGCGAAAAGTGGTTTTTCAACACTAACACAAGTGCGAAAAGTGTTTTTTCAACACTATCACAAGTGCAAAAAGTGTTTTTTCCACACTAATACAAGTGCAAAAGTGGTTTCCTGCACCAACACAAGTGCGAAAAGTGGTTTTTCAACACTAACACAAGTGCGAAAAGTGGTTTTTCAACACTAACACAAGTGCAAAAAGTGGTTTTTCCACACCAATACAAGTGCAAAAGTGGTTTCCTGCACCAACACAAGTGCGAAAAGTGGTTTTTCAACACTAACACAAGTGCGTAAAGTGGTTTTTCAACACTAACACAAGTGCGAAAAGTGTTTTTTCCACACTAATACAAGTGCAAAAGTGGTTTCCTGCACCAACACAAGTGCGAAAAGTGGTTTTTCAACACTAACACAAGTATGAAAAGTGCTTTTTAAACACTATCACAAGTGCAAAAAGTGTTTTTTCCACACTAATACAAGTGCAAAAGTGGTTTCCTGCACCAACACAAGTGCGAAAAGTGGTTTTTCAACACTAACACAAGTGCGTAAAGTGGTTTTTCAACACTATCACAACTGCAAAAGTGGTTGCCTGCACCAACACAAGTGCGAAAAGTGGTTTTTCAACACTAACACAAGTGCGAAAAGTGGTTTTCCAACACTAACACAAGTGCGAAATGTGGTTTTTCAACACTATCACAAGTGCAAAAAGTGTTTTTTCCACACTAATACAAGTGCAAAAGTGGTTTCCTGCACCAACACAAGTGTGAAAAGTGGTTTTTCAACACTAACACAAGTGTGAAAAGTGGTTTTTCAACACTAATACAAGTGCAAAAGTGGTTTCCTGCACCAACACAAGTGCGAAAAGTGGTTTTTCAGCACTAATACAAGTGCGAAAAGTGGTTTTTCAACACTAACACAAGTGCGAAAAGTGTTTTTTACACACTAATACAAGTGCAAAAGTGGTTTCCTGCACCAACACAAGTGCAAAAAGTGTTTTTTCCACACTAATACAAGTGCAAAAGTGGTTTTCTGCACCAACACAAGTGCGAAAAGTGGTTTTTCAACACTAACACAAGTGCGAAAAGTGGTTTTTCAACACTAACACAAGTGCAAAATGTGGTTTTTCTACACTAATACACGTGCAAAAGTGGTTTCCTGCACCAACACAAGTGCGAAAAGTGGTTTTTCAACACTAACACAAGTGCGAAAAGTGGTTTTTCAACACCAACACAGGGTGCGAAAAGTGGTTTTTCGACACTAATACAAGTGCAAAAGTGGTTTCCTGCACCAACACAAGTGCGAAAAGTGGTTTTTCAACACTAACACAAGTGCGAAAAGTGGTTTTTCAACACTAACACAAGTGCGAAAAGTGGTTTTTCAACACTAACACAAGTGCGAAAAGTGTTTTTTCAACACTAATACAAGTGCAAAAAGTGTTTTTTCCACACTAATACAAGTGCAAAAGTGGTTTCCTGCACCAGCACAAGTGCGAAAAGTGGTTTTTCAACACTAACACAAGTGCGAAAAGTGGTTTTTCAACACTAACACAAGTGCGAAAAGTGTTTTTTCCACACTAATACAAGTGCAAAAGTGGTTTCCTGCACCAACACAAGTGCGAAAAGTGGTTTTTCAACACTAACACAAGTGCGAAAAGTGGTTTTTCCACACTAATACAAGTGCAAAAGTGGTTTCCTGCACCAACACAAGTGCGAAAAGTGGTTTTTCAACACTAACACAAGTGCGAAAAGTGGTTTTTCAACACTAACACAAGTGCGAAAAGTGGTTTTTCAACACTATCACAAGTGCAAAAGTGGTTTCCTGCACGAACACAAGTGCGAAAAGTGGTTTTTCAACACTAACACAAGTGCGAAAAGTGTTTTTTCAACACTATCACAAGTGCAAAAAGTGTTTTTTCCAAAC
This sequence comes from Myxine glutinosa, assembly GCF_964187855.1. Taxonomy (NCBI): domain Eukaryota; kingdom Metazoa; phylum Chordata; class Myxini; order Myxiniformes; family Myxinidae; genus Myxine; species Myxine glutinosa. Next base: position 19,136 of record NW_027617928.1, on the reverse strand, counting down.
TAATACAAGTGCAAAAGTGGTTTCCTGCACCAACACAAGTGCGAAAAGTGGTTTTTCAACACTAACACAAGTGCGAGGAGTGGTTTTTCAACACTAACACAGGTGCGAAAAGTGGTTTTTCCACACTAATACAAGTGCGAAAAGTGGTTTTTCAACACTAATACAAGTGCGAAAAGTGGTTTTTCAACACTATCACAAGTGCAAAAGTGGTTTCCTGCACCAACACAAGTGCGAAAAGTGGTTTTTCAACACTAACACAAGTGCGAAAAGTGTTTTTTCAACACTATCACAAGTGCAAAAAGTGTTTTTTCCACACTAATACAAGTGCAAAAGTGGTTTCCTGCACCAACACAAGTGCGAAAAGTGGTTTTTCAACACTAACACAAGTGCAAAAAGTGGTTTTTCAACACTAACACAAGTGCAAAAAGTGGTTTTTCCACACCAATACAAGTGCAAAAGTGGTTTCCTGCACCAACACAAGTGCGAAAAGTGGTTTTTCAACACTAACACAAGTGCGTAAAGTGGTTTTTCAACACTAACACAAGTGCGAAAAGTGTTTTTTCCACACTAATACAAGTGCAAAAGTGGTTTCCTGCACCAACACAAGTGCGAAAAGTGGTTTTTCAACACTAACACAAGTATGAAAAGTGCTTTTTAAACACTATCACAAGTGCAAAAAGTGTTTTTTCCACACTAATACAAGTGCAAAAGTGGTTTCCTGCACCAACACAAGTGCGAAAAGTGGTTTTTCAACACTAACACAAGTGCGTAAAGTGGTTTTTCAACACTATCACAACTGCAAAAGTGGTTGCCTGCACCAACACAAGTGCGAAAAGTGGTTTTTCAACACTAACACAAGTGCGAAAAGTGTTTTTTCAACACTATCACAAGTGGAAAAAGTATTTTTTCCACACTAATATAAGTGCAAAAGTTGTTTCCTGCACCAACGCAAGTGAGAAAAGTGGTTTTTCAACACTAACACAAGTGCGAAAAGTGGTTTTTCAACACTAACACAAGTGCGAAAAGTGGTTTTTCAACACTATCACAAGTGCAAAAAGTGGTTTTTCAACACTAACACAAGTTCGAAAAGTGGTTTTTCCACACTAATACAAGTGCAAAAGTGGTTTCCTGCATCAACACAAGTGCGAAAAGTGGTTTTTCAACACTAACACAAGTGCGAAAAGTGGTTTTTCAACACTAACACAAGTGCGAAAAGTGGTTTTCAACACCAGCACAAGTGCGAAAAGTGGTTTTTCCACACTAATACAAGTGCAAAAGTGGTTTCCTGCACCAACACAAGTGCGAAAAGTGGTTTTTCAACACTAACACAAGTGCGAAAAGTCGTTTTTCAACACTAACACAAGTGCAAAAAGTGGTTTTTCAACACTAACACAAGTGCGAAAAGTGGTTTTTCAACACTAACACAAGTGCGAAAAGTGGTTTTTCAACACTAACACAAGTGCGAAAAGTGGTTTTTCCACACTAATACAAGTGCAAAAGTGGTTTCCTGCACCAACACAAGTGCGAAAAGTGGTTTTTCAACACTAACACAAGTGCGAAAAGTGGTTTTTCAACACTAACACAAGTGCGAAAAGTGGTTTTTCCACACTAATACAAGTGCAAAAGTGGTTTCCTGCACCAACACAAGTGCGAAAAGTGGTTTTTCAACACTAACACAAGTGCGAAAAGTGTTTTTTCAACACTATCACAAGTGCGAAAAGTGTTTTTTACACACTAATACAATTGCAAAAGTGGTTTCCTGCACCAACACAAGTGCGAAAAGTGGTTTTTCAACACTAACACAAGTGCGAAATGTCGTTTTTCAACACTATCACAAGTGCAAAAAGTGTTTTTTCCACACTAATACAAGTGCAAAAGTGGTTTCTTGCACCAACACAAGTGTGAAAAGTGGTTTTTCAACACTAACACAAGTGCGAAAAGTGGTTTTTCAACACTAACACAAGTGCGAAAAGTGGTTTTTCAACACTATCAAAAGTGCAAAAGTGGTTGCCTGCACCAACACAAGTGCGAAAAGTGGTTTTCCAACACTAACACAAGTGCGAAATGTGGTTTTTCAACACTATCACAAGTGCAAAAAGTGTTTTTTCCACACGAATACAAGTGCAAAAGTGGTTCCTGCACCAACACAAGTGTGAAAAGTGGTTTTTCAACACTAACACAAGTGCGAAAAGTGGTTTTTCAACACTAATACAAGTGCAAAAGTGGTTTCCTGCACCAACACAAGTGCGAAAAGTGGTTTTTCAGCACTAATACAAGTGCGAAAAGTGGTTTTTCAACACTAACACAAGTGCGAAAAGTGTTTTTTACACACTAATACAAGTGCAAAAGTGGTTTCCAGCACCAACACAAGTGCAAAAAGTGTTTTTTCCACACTAATACAAGTGCAAAAGTGGTTTTCTGCACCAACACAAGTGCGAAAAGTGGTTTTTCAATACTAACACAAGTGCGAAAAGTGGTTTTTCAACACTAACACAAGTGCAAAAAGTGGTTTTTCTACACTAATACACGTGCAAAAGTGGTTTCCTGCACCAACACAAGTGCGAAAAGTGGTTTTTCAACACTAACACAAGTGCGAAAAGTGGTTTTTCAACACCAACACAGGGTGCGAAAAGTGGTTTTTCGACACTAATACAAGTGCAAAAGTGGTTTCCTGCACCAACACAAGTGCGAAAAGTGGTTTTTCAACACTAACACAAGTGCGAAAAGTGGTTTTTCAACACTAACACAAGTGCGAAAAGTGGTTTTTCAACACTAACACAAGTGCGAAAAGTGTTTTTTCAACACTAATACAAGTGCAAAAAGTGTTTTTTCCACACTAATACAAGTGCAAAAGTGGTTTCCTGCACCAGCACAAGTGCGAAAAGTGGTTTTTCAACACTAACACAAGTGCGAAAAGTGGTTTTTCAACACTAACACAAGTGCGAAAAGTGTTTTTTCCACACTAATACAAGTGCAAAAGTGGTTTCCTGCACCAACACAAGTGCGAAAAGTGGTTTTTCAACACTAACACAAGTGCGAAAAGTGGTTTTTCCACACTAATACAAGTGCAAAAGTGGTTTCCTGCACCAACACAAGTGCGAAAAGTGGTTTTTCAACACTAACACAAGTGCGAAAAGTGGTTTTTCAACACTAACACAAGTGCGAAAAGTGGTTTTTCAACACTATCACAAGTGCAAAAGTGGTTTCCTGCACCAACACAAGTGCGAAAAGTGGTTTTTCAACACTAACACAAGTGCGAAAAGTGTTTTTTCAACACTATCACAAGTGCAAAAAGTGTTTTTTCCAAACTAATACAAGTGCAAAAGTGGTTTCCTGCACCAACACAAGTGCGAAAAGTGGTTTTTCAACACTAACACAAGTGCGAGAAGTGGTTTTTCAACACTAACACAAGTGCGAAAAGTGGTTTTTCCACACTAATACAAGTGCGAAAAGTGGTTTTTCAACACTAATACAAGTGCAAAAAGTGGTTTTTCAACACTATCACAAGTGCAAAAGTGGTTTCCTGCACCAACACAAGTGCAAAAAGTGGTTTTTCAACACTAACACAAGTGCGAAAAGTGTTTTTTCAACACTATCACAAGTGCAAAAAGTGTTTTTTCCACACTAATACAAGTGCAAAAGTGGTTTCCTGCACCAACACAAGTGCGAAAAGTGGTTTTTCAACACTAACACAAGTGCGAAAAGTGGTTTTTCAACACTAACACAAGTGCGAAAAGTGGTTTTTCAACACTATCAAAAGTGCAAAAGTGGTTGCCTGCACCAACACAAGTGCGAAAAGTGGTTTTCCAACACTAACACAAGTGTGAAATGTGGTTTTTCAACACTATCACAAGTGCAAAAAGTGTTTTTTCCACACTAATACAAGTGCAAAAGTGGTTTCCTGCACCAACACAAGTGTGAAAAGTGGTTTTTCAACACTAACACAAGTGCGAAAAGTGGTTTTTCAACACTAATACAAGTGCAAAAGTGGTTTCCTGCACCAACACAAGTGCGAAAAGTGGTTTTTCAGCACTAATACAAGTGCGAAAAGTGGTTTTTCAACACTAACACAAGTGCGAAAAGTGTTTTTTACACACTAATACAAGTGCAAAAGTGGTTTCCTGCACCAACACAAGTGCAAAAAGTGTTTTTTCCACACTAATACAAGTGCAAAAGTGGTTTTCTGCACCAACACAAGTGCGAAAAGTGGTTTTTCAATACTAACACAAGTGCGAAAAGTGGTTTTTCAACACTAACACAAGTGCAAAAAGTGGTTTTTCTACACTAATACACGTGCAAAAGTGGTTTCCTGCACCAACACAAGTGCGAAAAGTGGTTTTTCAACACTAACACAAGTGCGAAAAGTGGTTTTTCAACACCAACACAGGGTGCGAAAAGTGGTTTTTCGACACTAATACAAGTGCAAAAGTGGTTTCCTGCACCAACACAAGTGCGAAAAGTGGTTTTTCAACACTAACACAAGTGCGAAAAGTGGTTTTTCAACACTAACACAAGTGCGAAAAGTGGTTTTTCAACACTAACACAAGTGCGAAAAGTGTTTTTTCAACACTAATACAAGTGCAAAAAGTGTTTTTTCCACACTAATACAAGTGCAAAAGTGGTTTCCTGCACCAGCACAAGTGCGAAAAGTGGTTTTTCAACACTAACACAAGTGCGAAAAGTGGTTTTTCAACACTAACACAAGTGCGAAAAGTGTTTTTTCCACACTAATACAAGTGCAAAAGTGGTTTCCTGCACCAACACAAGTGCGAAAAGTGGTTTTTCAACACTAACACAAGTGCGAAAAGTGGTTTTTCCACAGTAATACAAGTGCAAAAGTGGTTTCCTGCACCAACACAAGTGCGAAAAGTGGTTTTTCAACACTAACACAAGTGCGAAAAGTGGTTTTTCAACACTAACACAAGTGCGAAAAGTGGTTTTTCAACACTATCACAAGTGCAAAAGTGGTTTCCTGCACCAACACAAGTGCGAAAAGTGGTTTTTCAACACTAACACAAGTGCGAAAAGTGTTTTTTCAACACTATCACAAGTGCAAAAAGTGTTTTTTCCAAACTAATACAAGTGCAAAAGTGGTTTCCTGCACCAACACAAGTGCGAAAAGTGGTTTTTCAACACTAACACAAGTGCGAGAAGTGGTTTTTCAACACTAACACAAGTGCGAAAAGTGGTTTTTCCACACTAATACAAGTGCGAAAAGTGGTTTTTCAACACTAATACAAGTGCGAAAAGTGGTTTTTCAACACTATCACAAGTGCAAAAGTGGTTTCCTGCACCAACACAAGTGCGAAAAGTGGTTTTTCAACACTAACACAAGTGCGAAAAGTGTTTTTTCAACACTATCACAAGTGCAAAAAGTGTTTTTTCCACACTAATACAAGTGCAAAAGTGGTTTCCTGCACCAACACAAGTGCGAAAAGTGGTTTTTCAACACTAACACAAGTGCGAAAAGTGGTTTTTCAACACTAACACAAGTGCGAAAAGTGGTTTTTCAACACTATCAAAAGTGCAAAAGTGGTTGCCTGCACCAACACAAGTGCGAAAAGTGGTTTTCCAACACTAACACAAGTGTGAAATGTGGTTTTTCAACACTATCACAAGTGCAAAAAGTGTTTTTTCCACACTAATACAAGTGCAAAAGTGGTTTCCTGCACCAACACAAGTGTGAAAAGTGGTTTTTCAACACTAACACAAGTGCGAAAAGTGGTTTTTCAACACTAATACAAGTGCAAAAGTGGTTTCCTGCACCAACACAAGTGCGAAAAGTGGTTTTTCAGCACTAATACAAGTGCGAAAAGTGGTTTTTCAACACTAACACAAGTGCGAAAAGTGTTTTTTTACACACTAATACAAGTGCAAAAGTGGTTTCCTGCACCAACACAAGTGCAAAAAGTGTTTTTTCCACACTAATACAAGTGCAAAAGTGGTTTTCTGCACCAACACAAGTGCGAAAAGTGGTTTTTCAACACAAACACAAGTGCGAAAAGTGGTTTTTCAACACTAACACAAGTGCAAAATGTGGTTTTTCTACACTAATACATGTGCAAAAGTGGTTTCCTGCACCAACACAAGTGCGAAAAGTGGTTTTTCAACACTAACACAAGTGCGAAAAGTGGTTTTTCAACACCAACACAGGGTGCGAAAAGTGGTTTTTCGACACTAATACAAGTGCAAAAGTGGTTTCCTGCACCAACACAAGTGCGAAAAGTGGTTTTTCAACACTAACACAAGTGCGAAAAGTGGTTTTTCAACACTAACACAAGTGCGAAAAGTGGTTTTTCAACACTAACACAAGTGCGAAAAGTGTTTTTTCAACACTAATACAAGTGCAAAAAGTGTTTTTTCCACACTAATACAAGTGCAAAAGTGGTTTCCTGCACCAGCACAAGTGCGAAAAGTGGTTTTTCAACACTAACACAAGTGCGAAAAGTGGTTTTTCAACACTAACACAAGTGCGAAAAGTGTTTTTTCCACACTAATACAAGTGCAAAAGTGGTTTCCTGCACCAACACAAGTGCGAAAAGTGGTTTTTCAACACTAACACAAGTGCGAAAAGTGGTTTTTCCACACTAATACAAGTGCAAAAGTGGTTTCCTGCACCAACACAAGTGCGAAAAGTGGTTTTTCAACACTAACACAAGTGCGAAAAGTGGTTTTTCAACACTAACACAAGTGCGAAAAGTGGTTTTTCAACACTATCACAAGTGCAAAAGTGGTTTCCTGCACGAACACAAGTGCGAAAAGTGGTTTTTCAACACTAACACAAGTGCGAAAAGTGTTTTTTCAACACTATCACAAGTGCAAAAAGTGTTTTTTCCAAACTAATACAAGTGCAAAAGTGGTTTCCTGCACCAACACAAGTGCGAAAAGTGGTTTTTCAACACTAACACAAGTGCGAGAAGTGGTTTTTCAACACTAACACAAGTGCGAAAAGTGGTTTTTCCACACTAATACAAGTGCGAAAAGTGGTTTTTCAACACTAATACAAGTGCGAAAAGTGGTTTTTCAACACTATCACAAGTGCAAAAGTGGTTTCCTGCACCAACACAAGTGCGAAAAGTGGTTTTTCAACACTAACACAAGTGCGAAAAGTGTTTTTTCAACACTATCACAAGTGCAAAAAGTGTTTTTTCCACACTAATACAAGTGCAAAAGTGGTTTCCTGCACCAACACAAGTGCGAAAAGTGGTTTTTCAACACTAACACAAGTGCGAAAAGTGGTTTTTCAACACTAACACAAGTGCAAAAAGTGGTTTTTCCACACTAATACAAGTGCAAAAGTGGTTTCCTGCACCAACACAAGTGCGAAAAGTGGTTTTTCAACACTAACACAAGTATGAAAAGTGCTTTTTCAACACTATCACAAGTGCAAAAAGTGTTTTTTCCACACTAATACAAGTGCAAAAGTGGTTTCCTGCACCAACACAAGTGCGAAAAGTGGTTTTTCAACACTAACACAAGTGCGTAAAGTGGTTTTTCAACACTATCACAACTGCAAAAGTGGTTGCCTGCACCAACACAAGTGCGAAAAGTGGTTTTTCAACACTAACACAAGTGCGAAAAGTGTTTTTTCAACACTATCACAAGTGGAAAAAGTATTTTTTCCACACTAATATAAGTGCAAAAGTTGTTTCCTGCACCAACGCAAGTGCGAAAAGTGGTTTTTCAACACTAACACAAGTGCGAAAAGTGGTTTTTCAACACTAACACAAGTGCGAAAAGTGGTTTTTCAACACTATCACAAGTGCAAAAAGTGGTTTTTCAACACTAACACAAGTTCGAAAAGTGGTTTTTCCACACTAATACAAGTGCAAAAGTGGTTTCCTGCATCAACACAAGTGCGAAAAGTGGTTTTTCAACACTAACACAAGTGCGAAAAGTGGTTTTTCAACACTAACACAAGTGCGAAAAGTGGTTTTTCAACACTAACACAAGTGCGAAAAGTGGTTTTTCAACACTAACACAAGTGCGAAAAGTGGTTTCCTGCACCAACACAAGTGCGAAAAGTGGTTTTTCAACACTAACACAAGTGCGAAAAGTGGTTTTTCAACACCAACACAGGGTGCGAAAAGTGGTTTTTCGACACTAATACAAGTGCAAAAGTGGTTTCCTGCACCAACACAAGTGCGAAAAGTGGTTTTTCAACACTAACACAAGTGCGAAAAGTGGTTTTTCAACACTAACACAAGTGCGAAAAGTGGTTTTTCAACACTAACACAAGTGCGAAAAGTGTTTTTTCAACACTAATACAAGTGCAAAAAGTGTTTTTTCCACACTAATACAAGTGCAAAAGTGGTTTCCTGCACCAGCACAAGTGCGAAAAGTGGTTTTTCAACACTAACACAAGTGCGAAAAGTGGTTTTTCAACACTAACACAAGTGCGAAAAGTGTTTTTTCCACACTAATACAAGTGCAAAAGTGGTTTCCTGCACCAACACAAGTGCGAAAAGTGGTTTTTCAACACTAACACAAGTGCGAAAAGTGGTTTTTCCACACTAATACAAGTGCAAAAGTGGTTTCCTGCACCAACACAAGTGCGAAAAGTGGTTTTTCAACACTAACACAAGTGCGAAAAGTGGTTTTTCAACACTAACACAAGTGCGAAAAGTGGTTTTTCAACACTATCACAAGTGCAAAAGTGGTTTCCTGCACCAACACAAGTGCGAAAAGTGGTTTTTCAACACTAACACAAGTGCGAAAAGTGTTTTTTCAACACTATCACAAGTGCAAAAAGTGTTTTTTCCAAACTAATACAAGTGCAAAAGTGGTTTCCTGCACCAACACAAGTGCGAAAAGTGGTTTTTCAACACTAACACAAGTGCGAGAAGTGGTTTTTCAACACTAACACAAGTGCGAAAAGTGGTTTTTCCACACTAATACAAGTGCGAAAAGTGGTTTTTCAACACTAATACAAGTGCAAAAAGTGGTTTTTCAACACTATCACAAGTGCAAAAGTGGTTTCCTGCACCAACACAAGTGCAAAAAGTGGTTTTTCAACACTAACACAAGTGCGAAAAGTGTTTTTTCAACACTATCACAAGTGCAAAAAGTGTTTTTTCCACACTAATACAAGTGCAAAAGTGGTTTCCTGCACCAACACAAGTGCGAAAAGTGGTTTTTCAACACTAACACAAGTGCGAAAAGTGGTTTTTCAACACTAACACAAGTGCGAAAAGTGGTTTTTCAACACTATCAAAAGTGCAAAAGTGGTTGCCTGCACCAACACAAGTGCGAAAAGTGGTTTTCCAACACTAACACAAGTGTGAAATGTGGTTTTTCAACACTATCACAAGTGCAAAAAGTGTTTTTTCCACACTAATACAAGTGCAAAAGTGGTTTCCTGCACCAACACAAGTGTGAAAAGTGGTTTTTCAACACTAACACAAGTGCGAAAAGTGGTTTTTCAACACTAATACAAGTGCAAAAGTGGTTTCCTGCACCAACACAAGTGCGAAAAGTGGTTTTTCAGCACTAATACAAGTGCGAAAAGTGGTTTTTCAACACTAACACAAGTGCGAAAAGTGTTTTTTACACACTAATACAAGTGCAAAAGTGGTTTCCTGCACCAACACAAGTGCAAAAAGTGTTTTTTCCACACTAATACAAGTGCAAAAGTGGTTTTCTGCACCAACACAAGTGCGAAAAGTGGTTTTTCAATACTAACACAAGTGCGAAAAGTGGTTTTTCAACACTAACACAAGTGCAAAAAGTGGTTTTTCTACACTAATACACGTGCAAAAGTGGTTTCCTGCACCAACACAAGTGCGAAAAGTGGTTTTTCAACACTAACACAAGTGCGAAAAGTGGTTTTTCAACACCAACACAGGGTGCGAAAAGTGGTTTTTCGACACTAATACAAGTGCAAAAGTGGTTTCCTGCACCAACACAAGTGCGAAAAGTGGTTTTTCAACACTAACACAAGTGCGAAAAGTGGTTTTTCAACACTAACACAAGTGCGAAAAGTGGTTTTTCAACACTAACACAAGTGCGAAAAGTGTTTTTTCAACACTAATACAAGTGCAAAAAGTGTTTTTTCCACACTAATACAAGTGCAAAAGTGGTTTCCTGCACCAGCACAAGTGCGAAAAGTGGTTTTTCAACACTAACACAAGTGCGAAAAGTGGTTTTTCAACACTAACACAAGTGCGAAAAGTGTTTTTTCCACACTAATACAAGTGCAAAAGTGGTTTCCTGCACCAACACAAGTGCGAAAAGTGGTTTTTCAACACTAACACAAGTGCGAAAAGTGGTTTTTCCACAGTAATACAAGTGCAAAAGTGGTTTCCTGCACCAACACAAGTGCGAAAAGTGGTTTTTCAACACTAACACAAGTGCGAAAAGTGGTTTTTCAACACTAACACAAGTGCGAAAAGTGGTTTTTCAACACTATCACAAGTGCAAAAGTGGTTTCCTGCACCAACACAAGTGCGAAAAGTGGTTTTTCAACACTAACACAAGTGCGAAAAGTGTTTTTTCAACACTATCACAAGTGCAAAAAGTGTTTTTTCCAAACTAATACAAGTGCAAAAGTGGTTTCCTGCACCAACACAAGTGCGAAAAGTGGTTTTTCAACACTAACACAAGTGCGAGAAGTGGTTTTTCAACACTAACACAAGTGCGAAAAGTGGTTTTTCCACACTAATACAAGTGCGAAAAGTGGTTTTTCAACACTAATACAAGTGCGAAAAGTGGTTTTTCAACACTATCACAAGTGCAAAAGTGGTTTCCTGCACCAACACAAGTGCGAAAAGTGGTTTTTCAACACTAACACAAGTGCGAAAAGTGTTTTTTCAACACTATCACAAGTGCAAAAAGTGTTTTTTCCACACTAATACAAGTGCAAAAGTGGTTTCCTGCACCAACACAAGTGCGAAAAGTGGTTTTTCAACACTAACACAAGTGCGAAAAGTGGTTTTTCAACACTAACACAAGTGCGAAAAGTGGTTTTTCAACACTATCAAAAGTGCAAAAGTGGTTGCCTGCACCAACACAAGTGCGAAAAGTGGTTTTCCAACACTAACACAAGTGTGAAATGTGGTTTTTCAACACTATCACAAGTGCAAAAAGTGTTTTTTCCACACTAATACAAGTGCAAAAGTGGTTTCCTGCACCAACACAAGTGTGAAAAGTGGTTTTTCAACACTAACACAAGTGCGAAAAGTGGTTTTTCAACACTAATACAAGTGCAAAAGTGGTTTCCTGCACCAACACAAGTGCGAAAAGTGGTTTTTCAGCACTAATACAAGTGCGAAAAGTGGTTTTTCAACACTAACACAAGTGCGAAAAGTGTTTTTTTACACACTAATACAAGTGCAAAAGTGGTTTCCTGCACCAACACAAGTGCAAAAAGTGTTTTTTCCACACTAATACAAGTGCAAAAGTGGTTTTCTGCACCAACACAAGTGCGAAAAGTGGTTTTTCAACACAAACACAAGTGCGAAAAGTGGTTTTTCAACACTAACACAAGTGCAAAATGTGGTTTTTCTACACTAATACATGTGCAAAAGTGGTTTCCTGCACCAACACAAGTGCGAAAAGTGGTTTTTCAACACTAACACAAGTGCGAAAAGTGGTTTTTCAACACCAACACAGGGTGCGAAAAGTGGTTTTTCGACACTAATACAAGTGCAAAAGTGGTTTCCTGCACCAACACAAGTGCGAAAAGTGGTTTTTCAACACTAACACAAGTGCGAAAAGTGGTTTTTCAACACTAACACAAGTGCGAAAAGTGGTTTTTCAACACTAACACAAGTGCGAAAAGTGTTTTTTCAACACTAATACAAGTGCAAAAAGTGTTTTTTCCACACTAATACAAGTGCAAAAGTGGTTTCCTGCACCAGCACAAGTGCGAAAAGTGGTTTTTCAACACTAACACAAGTGCGAAAAGTGGTTTTTCAACACTAACACAAGTGCGAAAAGTGTTTTTTCCACACTAATACAAGTGCAAAAGTGGTTTCCTGCACCAACACAAGTGCGAAAAGTGGTTTTTCAACACTAACACAAGTGCGAAAAGTGGTTTTTCCACACTAATACAAGTGCAAAAGTGGTTTCCTGCACCAACACAAGTGCGAAAAGTGGTTTTTCAACACTAACACAAGTGCGAAAAGTGGTTTTTCAACACTAACACAAGTGCGAAAAGTGGTTTTTCAACACTATCACAAGTGCAAAAGTGGTTTCCTGCACGAACACAAGTGCGAAAAGTGGTTTTTCAACACTAACACAAGTGCGAAAAGTGTTTTTTCAACACTATCACAAGTGCAAAAAGTGTTTTTTCCAAACTAATACAAGTGCAAAAGTGGTTTCCTGCACCAACACAAGTGCGAAAAGTGGTTTTTCAACACTAACACAAGTGCGAGAAGTGGTTTTTCAACACTAACACAAGTGCGAAAAGTGGTTTTTCCACACTAATACAAGTGCGAAAAGTGGTTTTTCAACACTAATACAAGTGCGAAAAGTGGTTTTTCAACACTATCACAAGTGCAAAAGTGGTTTCCTGCACCAACACAAGTGCGAAAAGTGGTTTTTCAACACTAACACAAGTGCGAAAAGTGTTTTTTCAACACTATCACAAGTGCAAAAAGTGTTTTTTCCACACTAATACAAGTGCAAAAGTGGTTTCCTGCACCAACACAAGTGCGAAAAGTGGTTTTTCAACACTAACACAAGTGCGAAAAGTGGTTTTTCAACACTAACACAAGTGCAAAAAGTGGTTTTTCCACACTAATACAAGTGCAAAAGTGGTTTCCTGCACCAACACAAGTGCGAAAAGTGGTTTTTCAACACTAACACAAGTATGAAAAGTGCTTTTTCAACACTATCACAAGTGCAAAAAGTGTTTTTTCCACACTAATACAAGTGCAAAAGTGGTTTCCTGCACCAACACAAGTGCGAAAAGTGGTTTTTCAACACTAACACAAGTGCGTAAAGTGGTTTTTCAACACTATCACAACTGCAAAAGTGGTTGCCTGCACCAACACAAGTGCGAAAAGTGGTTTTTCAACACTAACACAAGTGCGAAAAGTGTTTTTTCAACACTATCACAAGTGGAAAAAGTATTTTTTCCACACTAATATAAGTGCAAAAGTTGTTTCCTGCACCAACGCAAGTGCGAAAAGTGGTTTTTCAACACTAACACAAGTGCGAAAAGTGGTTTTTCAACACTAACACAAGTGCGAAAAGTGGTTTTTCAACACTATCACAAGTGCAAAAAGTGGTTTTTCAACACTAACACAAGTTCGAAAAGTGGTTTTTCCACACTAATACAAGTGCAAAAGTGGTTTCCTGCATCAACACAAGTGCGAAAAGTGGTTTTTCAACACTAACACAAGTGCGAAAAGTGGTTTTTCAACACTAACACAAGTGCGAAAAGTGGTTTTTCAACACCAGCACAAGTGCGAAAAGTGGTTTTTCCACACTAATACAAGTGCAAAAGTGGTTTCCTGCACCAACACAAGTGCGAAAAGTGGTTTTTCAACACTAACACAAGTGCAAAAAGTCATTTTTCAACACTAACACAAGTGCAAAAAGTGGTTTTTCAACACTAACACAAGTGCGAAAAGTGGTTTTTCAACACTAACACAAGTGCGAAAAGTGGTTTTTCAACACTAACACAAGTGCGAAAAGTGGTTTTTCCACACTAATACAAGTGCAAAAGTGGTTTCCTGCACCAACACAAGTGCGAAAAGTGGTTTTTCAACACTAACACAAGTGCGAAAAGTGGTTTTTCAACACTAACACAAGTGCGAAAAGTGGTTTTTCCACACTAATACAAGTGCAAAAGTGGTTTCCTGCACCAACACAAGTGCGAAAAGTGGTTTTTCAACACTAACACAAGTGCGAAAAGTGTTTTTTCAACACTATCACAAGTGCGAAAAGTGTTTTTTACACACTAATACAATTGCAAAAGTGGTTTCCTGCACCAACACAAGTGCGAAAAGTGGTTTTTCAACACTAACACAAGTGCGAAATGTCGTTTTTCAACACTATCACAAGTGCAAAAAGTGTTTTTTCCACACTAATACAAGTGCAAAAGTGGTTTCTTGCACCAACACAAGTGTGAAAAGTGGTTTTTCAACACTAACACAAGTGCGAAAAGTGGTTTTTCAACACTAACACAAGTGCGAAAAGTGGTTTTTCCACACTAATACAAGTGCAAAAGTGGTTTCCTGCACCAACACAAGTGCGAAAAGTGGTTTTTCAACACTAACACAAGTATGAAAAGTGCTTTTTAAACACTATCACAAGTGCGAAAAGTGGTTTTTCAACACTATCAAAAGTGCAAAAGTGGTTGCCTGCACCAACACAAGTGTGAAAAGTGGTTTTCCAACACTAACACAAGTGCGAAATGTGGTTTTTCAACACTATCACAAGTGCAAAAAGTGTTTTTTCCACACTAATACAAGTGCAAAAGTGGTTTCCTGCACCAGCACAAGTGCGAAAAGTGGTTTTTCAACACTAACACAAGTGCGAAAAGTGGTTTTTCAACACTAACACAAGTGCGAAAAGTGTTTTTTCCACACTAATACAAGTGCAAAAGTGGTTTCCTGCACCAACACAAGTGTGAAAAGTGGTTTTTCAACACTAACACAAGTGCGAAAAGTGGTTTTTCAACACTAATACAAGTGCAAAAGTGGTTTCCTGCACCAACACAAGTGCGAAAAGTGGTTTTTCAGCACTAATACAAGTGCGAAAAGTGGTTTTTCAACACTAACACAAGTGCGAAAAGTGTTTTTTACACACTAATACAAGTGCAAAAGTGGTTTCCTGCACCAACACAAGTGCAAAAAGTGTTTTTTCCACACTAATACAAGTGCAAAAGTGGTTTTCTGCACCAACACAAGTGCGAAAAGTGGTTTTTCAATACCAACACAAGTGCGAAAAGTGGTTTTTCAACACTAACACAAGTGCAAAAAGTGGTTTTTCTACACTAATACACGTGCAAAAGTGGTTTCCTGCACCAACACAAGTGCGAAAAGTGGTTTTTCAACACTAACACAAGTGCGAAAAGTGGTTTTTCAACACCAACACAGGGTGCGAAAAGTGGTTTTTCGACACTAATACAAGTGCAAAAGTGGTTTCCTGCACCAACACAAGTGCGAAAAGTGGTTTTTCAACACTAACACAAGTGCGAAAAGTGGTTTTTCAACACTAACACAAGTGCGAAAAGTGGTTTTTCCACACTAATACAAGTGCAAAAGTGGTTTCCTGCACCAACACAAGTGCGAAAAGTGGTTTTTCAACACTAACACAAGTGCGAAAAGTGTTTTTTCAACACTACACAAGTGCGAAAAGTGTTTTTTACACACTAATACAATTGCAAAAGTGGTTTCCTGCACCAACACAAGTGCGAAAAGTGGTTTTTCAACACTAACACAAGTGCGAAATGTCGTTTTTCAACACTATCACAAGTGCAAAAAGTGTTTTTTCCACACTAATACAAGTGCAAAAGTGGTTTCTTGCACCAACACAAGTGTGAAAAGTGGTTTTTCAACACTAACACAAGTGCGAAAAGTGGTTTTCCAACACTAACACAAGTGCGAAAAGTGGTTTTTCAACACTATCAAAAGTGCAAAAGTGGTTGCCTGCACCAACACAAGTGCGAAAAGTGGTTTTCCAACACTAACACAAGTGCGAAATGTGGTTTTTCAACACTATAACAAGTGCAAAAAGTGTTTTTTCCACACTAATACAAGTGCAAAAGTGGTTTCCTGCACCAACACAAGTGTGAAAAGTGGGTTTTTCAACACTAACACAAGTGCGAAAAGTGGTTTTTCAACACTAATACAAGTGCAAAAAGTGGTTTCCTGCACCAACACAAGTGCGAAAAGTGGTTTTTCAGCACTAATACAAGTGCGAAAAGTGTTTTTCAACACTAACACAAGTGCGAAAAGTGTTTTTTACACACTAATACAAGTGCAAAAGTGGTTTCCTGCACCAACACAAGTGCAAAAAGTGTTTTTTCCACACTAATACAAGTGCAAAAGTGGTTTTCCTGCACCAACACAAGTGCGAAAAGTGGTTTTTCAACACTAACACAAGTGCGAAAAGTGGTTTTTCAACACTAACACAAGTGCAAAATGTGGTTTTTCTACACTAATACACGTGCAAAAGTGGTTTCCTGCACCAACACAAGTGCGAAAAGTGGTTTTTCAACACTAACACAAGTGCGAAAAGTGGTTTTCAACACCAACACAGGGTGCGAAAAGTGGTTTTTCGACACTAATACAAGTGCAAAAGTGGTTTCCTGCACCAACACAAGTGCGAAAAGTGGTTTTTCAACACTAACACAAGTGCGAAAAGTGGTTTTTCAACACTAACACAAGTGCGAAAAGTGGTTTTTCAACACTAACACAAGTGCGAAAAGTGTTTTTTCAACACTAATACAAGTGCAAAAAGTGTTTTTTCCACACTAATACAAGTGCAAAAGTGGTTTCCTGCACCAGCACAAGTGCGAAAAGTGGTTTTTCAACACTAACACAAGTGCGAAAAGTGGTTTTTCAACACTAACACAAGTGCGAAAAGTGTTTTTTCCACACTAATACAAGTGCAAAAGTGGTTTCCTGCACCAACACAAGTGCGAAAAGTGGTTTTTCAACACTAACACAAGTGCGAAAAGTGGTTTTTCCACACTAATACAAGTGCAAAAGTGGTTTCCTGCACCAACACAAGTGCGAAAAGTGGTTTTTCAACACTAACACAAGTGCGAAAAGTGGTTTTTCAACACTAACACAAGTGCGAAAAGTGGTTTTTCAACACTATCACAAGTGCAAAAGTGGTTTCCTGCACGAACACAAGTGCGAAAAGTGGTTTTTCAACACTAACACAAGTGCGAAAAGTGTTTTTTCAACACTATCACAAGTGCAAAAAGTGTTTTTTTCCAAACTAATACAAGTGCAAAAGTGGTTTCCTGCACCAACACAAGTGCGAAAAGTGGTTTTTCAACACTAACACAAGTGCGAGAAGTGGTTTTTCAACACTAACACAAGTGCGAAAAGTGGTTTTTCCACACTAATACAAGTGCGAAAAGTGGTTTTTCAACACTAATACAAGTGCGAAAAGTGGTTTTTCAACACTATCACAAGTGCAAAAGTGGTTTCCTGCACCAACACAAGTGCGAAAAGTGGTTTTTCAACACTAACACAAGTGCGAAAAGTGTTTTTTTCAACACTATCACAAGTGCAAAAAGTGTTTTTTTCCACACTAATACAAGTGCAAAAGTGGTTTCCTGCACCAACACAAGTGCGAAAAGTGGTTTTTCAACACTAACACAAGTGCGAAAAGTGGTTTTTCAACACTAACACAAGTGCAAAAAGTGGTTTTTCCACACCAATACAAGTGCAAAAGTGGTTTCCTGCACCAACACAAGTGCGAAAAGTGGTTTTTCAACACTAACACAAGTGCGTAAAGTGGTTTTTCAACACTAACACAAGTGCGAAAAGTGTTTTTTTCCACACTAATACAAGTGCAAAAGTGGTTTCCTGCACCAACACAAGTGCGAAAAGTGGTTTTTCAACACTAACACAAGTATGAAAAGTGCTTTTTCAACACTATCACAAGTGCAAAAAGTGTTTTTTCCACACTAATACAAGTGCAAAAGTGGTTTCCTGCACCAACACAAGTGCGAAAAGTGGTTTTTCAACACTAACACAAGTGCGTAAAGTGGTTTTTCAACACTATCACAACTGCAAAAGTGGTTGCCTGCACCAACACAAGTGCGAAAAGTGGTTTTTCAACACTAACACAAGTGCGAAAAGTGTTTTTTCAACACTATCACAAGTGGAAAAAGTATTTTTTCCACACTAATATAAGTGCAAAAGTTGTTTCCTGCACCAACGCAAGTGCGAAAAGTGGTTTTTCAACACTAACACAAGTGCGAAAAGTGGTTTTTCAACACTAACACAAGTGCGAAAAGTGGTTTTTCAACACTATCACAAGTGCAAAAAGTGGTTTTTCAACACTAACACAAGTTCGAAAAGTGGTTTTTCCACACTAATACAAGTGCAAAAGTGGTTTCCTGCATCAACACAAGTGCGAAAAGTGGTTTTTCAACACTAACACAAGTGCAAAAAGTGGTTTTTCAACACTAACACAAGTGCGAAAAGTGGTTTTTCAACACCAGCACAAGTGCGAAAAGTGGTTTTTCCACACTAATACAAGTGCAAAAGTGGTTTCCTGCACCAACACAAGTGCGAAAAGTGGTTTTTCAACACTAACACAAGTGCGAAAAGTCGTTTTTCAACACTAACACAAGTGCAAAAAGTGGTTTTTCAACACTAACACAAGTGCGAAAAGTGGTTTTTCAACACTAACACAAGTGCGAAAAGTGTTTTTCAACACTCCCACAAGTGCGAAAAGTGGTTTTTTCCACACTAATACAAGTGCAAAAGTGGTTTCCTGCACCAACACAAGTGCGAAAAGTGGTTTTTTAACACTAACACAAGTGCGAAAAGTGGTTTTTCAACACTAACACAAGTGCGAAAAGTGGTTTTTCCACACTAATACAAGTGCAAAAGTGGTTTCCTGCACCAACACAAGTGCGAAAAGTGGTTTTTCAACACTAACACAAGTGCGAAAAGTGTTTTTTCAACACTATCACAAGTGCGAAAAGTGTTTTTTACACACTAATACAATTGCAAAAGTGGTTTCCTGCACCAACACAAGTGCGAAAAGTGGTTTTTCAACACTAACACAAGTGCGAAATGTCGTTTTTCAACACTATCACAAGTGCAAAAAGTGTTTTTTCCACACTAATACAAGTGCAAAAGTGGTTTCTTGCACCAACACAAGTGTGAAAAGTGGTTTTTCAACACTAACACAAGTGCGAAAAGTGGTTTTTCAACACTAACACAAGTGCGAAAAGTGGTTTTTCAACACTATCAAAAGTGCAAAAGTGGTTGCCTGCACCAACACAAGTGCGAAAAGTGGTTTTCCAACACTAACACAAGTTGCGAAATGTGGTTTTTCAACACTATCACAAGTGCAAAAAGTGTTTTTTCCACACTAATACAAGTGCAAAAGTGGTTTCCTGCAGCAACACAAGTGTGAAAAGTGGTTTTTCAACACTAACACAAGTGCGAAAAGTGGTTTTTCAACACTAATACAAGTGCAAAAGTGGTTTC